>NC_053027.1:413878694-414096589 GCF_003073215.2 Triticum urartu | reverse complement strand
GCGGGATCTCAGGCAAGATGACCATACCCTCGAAATCACTTCTATCTTTGCTTGCTAGTTGCTCGCTCTTTTGCTATGCCTATGCTACGATACCTACCACTTGCTTATCATGCCTCCCATATTGTGAAGCCAAGCCTCTAACCCACCTTGCCCTAACAAACCGTTGTTTGGCTATGTTACCGCTTTGCTCAGCCCCTCTTATAGCATTGCTAGTTGCAGGTGAAGATTGGAGCTTGTTCCATGTTGGAACATGGATATTTTGTTGGGATATCACAATATCTCTTATTTAATTAATGCATCTATATACTTGGTAAAGGGTGGAAGGCTTGGCCTTATGCCTGGTGTTTTGTTCCACCCTTGCCACCCTAGTTTCCGTCATATCGGTGTTATGTTCCCGGATTTTGCGTTCCTTATGCAGTTGGGTTATAATGGGAACCCCTTGACAGTTCGCTTTGAATAAAACTCCTCCAGCAAGGCCCAACCTTGGTTTTACCATTCGCCACCTAGCCTTTTTCCCTTGGGAGTCACGCATCCCGAGGGTCATCTTTATTTTAACCCCCCGGGCCAGTGCTTGTCTAAGTTTTGGTCCAAACTAGAGCCCCTTGCAGCGCCACCTCGGGGAAACTCGAGGGCTGGTTTTAGTTGTACGGATTGCTTATCTGGTGTTGCCCTGAGAACGAGATATGTGCAGCTCCTATCGGGATGTCAGCGCATCGAGTGGTCTTGCTGGACTTGTTTTACCATTGTCGAGGATGTCTTGTAACCGGGATTCCGAGCCTGATCAGGTCTTCCCGCTAGAAGGAATATCCTTCGTTGACCATGAGAGCTTGTGATGGGCTAAGTTGGGACACCCCTGCAGGGATTTGAACTTTTGAAAGTCGTGCCCGCGGTTATGGGCAGATGGGAATTTGTTAATGTCCGGTTATAGAAAACCTGAAGTTGATCTTAATTAAAATACATCAACCGCGTGTGTTACCGTGATGGTCTCTTTCCGGCGGAGTCCGGGAAGTGAACACGGTGTTGGAGTTATGTTTGACATAGGTTGTTCTAGGATCACTTCTTGATCATAGTTTCTCGATCGCGCTTTGCCTTCTCTTCTCGCTCTCATTTGCGTATGTTAGCCACCATATATGCTAGTCGCTTGCTGCAGCTCCACATCATACCTTTACCTTTCCCATAAGCTTAAATAGTCTTGATCGCGAGGGTGCGAGATTGCTGAGTCCCCGTGACTCACATATACTTCCAAAACCAGCTTGTAGGTCCCGAGGATACCGTGCAGATGACGCAACTAAGCTCAAGGAGGAGCTCGTTGAAGATCTTGTCCTTTGTGTTGTTTCGTTCTATTCGATCAGTAGTGGAGCCCGGTTGGGGTCGATAGGGGATCTGTGTAGCATTTTGGGTAGTCTTCTTTTATTTTGGTTCCGTAGTCGGACCTTGATTGTATCTGTTTGATGTAATGCTTTATTCATGTAATTGTGTGAAGTGGTGATTGTAAGCCAACTATGTATCTCTTTCCCTTATGTATTACATGGGTTGTGTGAAGATTACCTCACTTGCGACATTGCTTTCAATGCGGTTATGCCTCTAAGTCGTGCTTCGACACGTGGGAGATATAGCCGCATCGAGGGCGTTACAAGTTGGTATCAGAGCCTCCCCCGGCCTTAGGAGCCCCCTGCTTGATCGAATCGCTGGCGTTATTGAGTCTAGAAATGTTTTGAGTCATTTAGGAATTATATATATCGAAGTGTTAGGACTTCTTTTTACTCCTCAGTCCCTTCGTCGCTCTGGTGAGGCATCCTGACGTAGAGTTTTGACTCTTCTCTTCTCAAATTTCACAAAAAAAAAATTAGGATCACGCGGGTATCTTGGAATCATTCTGATGGTTTTGGGATGAGAACATTATTCTTGGTGCCTCCTGACATTTAGGGGTTCTGGCAGTGTCCCGGGGAGTTGAGCTCCGAGGTGTTGTCGTCACAATTTTATCGTTGCAGTTCTGGAATACCTGAGATTAGTTTCGTCGACATCGAAAATCTCTTTTATGCAGTTGTTGGTGAGATAACCTCGACGCCACCCAATACTGGGGGAGGAGTTCGGGAGTATTGCCATAACTCGTATAACGGATGCTTTTCGAAGGTTGAGGTAGACGATTTCCGAAAGTTTCTTGGTTATGTGTTGAAGGATGGATACAGCTGGATGTAGGATTTGCTAGTTTTGGGTGAGATATTATGCTTCCCCTGTATCCCCAACACCTGATTGCATAACCGAAAAGTTTCGGGAGTTTCATAGGTGGGAATTCAAGTAGCTCTTAGGATATCTTTCCGACAGATGTATGATATGAAATTGGGGTTCGACGTCTAGTGGTACGCCTATTCACGATTGGTTTTACAGTGGTCTCATTGTGTCTTAAAGAGTCCTTGGCTATGCCGACTCGGGGATGCTTCGTATGTCATGTGCACTGCCTTGTACATGATGGTGTTGTACGATCGAGCCCGTGTAGGCCCCACAACAAAAACTTCGGACGAAATCTCTATCATATGTTTGTTCTGGCTTATTCCGCAAGACAATCCTTTGTTTTGTTTTCAGTTGTGGTATTCGAGTTGCTTCAATGTCAAATGTTGATTCCATACCATCCTGAAATAGTGTTCTTATACTCCGATGTGAATACTAATCCTTCTCGATCATCGAGTCTGTCATGTCAATCCTTTTCAACTGGTGTGCTTCTCTTCAAGTGGAGCCGATCATTTCAACATCAGCAAGATCTATTACTAGTTATTCTCAACGGTGTTGTTTCATTCGTCTCCAAGTTGCCTTTGTTTTTCCCACCCACCCACCCCTTTTTCTTCGAGGACTCGGATTTCTTTATCAGGTATCTATCTTATGAATATGAAGTCTCTCCATTCTTTCCGTCAATATTCTTACCCGGTGGTTCTCATGAAGATGTTCTATAAGCTCATCATTCTTCATTCTTTTTCTTCTCCGGTGGATTCTAGTCAAGCTTTGCTGATCATAGCCTTTCATCGTTTCAATGCTCTCTCATGCCGGTGCAATTCTTAATCGTTCACCTCTCGCTATTCATTTGTTCTAGAGTGTTGAAGATATCTCAGAAAATGCTAGAGTTTATTTTCATTCTTTCAAGATCTTTCGAGGAAGTTAACTCATTCAAGCCATTTATTTCAACCAGCGCAATCTATCTTCTAAATCATTCCAACGGTGTTTATTTTGAGTGGGCCCTAACCCACAGGTTTTTTCCCAGGATCTTACCTGACTCTTCTTATTTTCCCGGAGTTTTTCAAATACATTTCAAAGTTTGACGTCAGAATGAATTATCATCAGTCTAATGCCTTTCTCCAAGATCGGTTAAATTCTTCTCATCGTTGGCTCAACCTCTTCGCTTTAGATTCTTCCGGGTTGTCTAAATGATTCATGGTGGTGTTTCTCATCGTCTTTTTCAACATTTGAAGACCGAAGAAGATTTTTCTCTCTCAATCTTGTACATCCTCTCAAAGATTCGTGATTCTAGCTTGATGCCATCCCCTCATAATTGTTTTTTATTGTGAGAATTATTTTCACCTATCCGGAGCAATTCAAGAGTCTTCTCAGTTTGTTATCCGGAGTCCATCAATTCAGGTTTATTCATTCTCAGCTGTCAGTTATCATTCTCCAATCTTACCGGTTCTTCGTTCAAGTGATCTCTGAAAGTGCGTTATATCGACTAGAGGGGGGGTGAATAGGCGATTTTTATGAAAGTCTTCAAAACGTGGAAGTTATGAAGACAAACGATAGAAATAAACCTACTACCATGCAGCGGAAGGTAGACTACACTAGGAAAGCCATAGTCAAGTATTCAATAGAGTGAAGGCACAATGACTAATAGCAGCAATGTAGTAAGGATCAGGTAGGAAGATATTGCGAAGCCAAACAGAACACGCAGTCACTCAGTGAAGACAAAAGATAGTGCAAACATGCAATGACTTCACAAGGAGTAACAGTAAGTAAAGGGAAGGGGAGATGAAACCAGTGACTCGTTGAAGACAATGATTTGTTGGACCAGTTCTAGTTGCTGTGACAACTGTACGTCTGGTTGGAGCGGCTAGGTATTTAAACCTTAGGACACACAGTCCCGGACACCCAGTCCTGAACACGCAGCTCAGGACACCCAGTCCTCACCGTATTCTCCTTGAGCTAAGGTCACACAGACCTCGCCCAATCACTCTGGTAAGTCTTCAAGGTATACTCCCAAACCTTCACAGACTTCGTTCACCGGCAATCCACAATGTCTCTTGGATGCTCAGAACACGACGCCTAACCGGCTGGAGGATGCACAGTCCTCAAGTGTAATAAGTCTTCAGATCACACAGACAAGAAGACTTAAGTGATGCCCAATTCTCTCTGGCTCTGGGTGGTTAGGGCTTTATCCTTGCAAGGAATTCTCTCTCAAAGGCTTCGAGGTGGGTTGCTCTCAAACGACAAAAGCCGTACTCTCAATCTGAGCAGCCAACCGTTTATGGTTGTAGGGGGTGAGCTATTTATAGCCACTTGGCAACCCGACCTGATTTGTCCGAAATGACCCTGGGTCACTAAGGAACTGACACGTGTTCCAATGGTCAGATTTCAAACTCACACGACAACTTTACTTGGGCTACAAGCAAAGCTGACTTGTCCGACTCTGGACAAGATTTGCTCTCATAGTCTTCACTCGAAGACATAGGTTTTGGTTTAGGCATCACTTCAGTCATTCTGACTGGTTCTCTTGGACCCCACTTAATAGTATGGTGGTTCCTATGACTCAACACAAAAAAGAAAAAGAACTACGAAAGATCTAAGTCTTCGAGCTCCATAGGCTTCATGTGGTGTCTTCTCTTGTCATAATCTTCAATGTGAATGTCTTCATATACCACCTTTGTCTTCAATGTCTTCATACATTTTTAGGGGTCATCTCTGGTAGGAAAACCGAATCAATGAGGGACTTCTACCTGTGTTATCCTGCAATTCTCACAAACACATTAGTCCCTCAACTTGGTTTGTCATCAATACTCCAAAACCAACTAGGGGTGGCACTAGATGCACTTACAATCTCCCCCTTTTTGGTGATTGATGACAAACTAGTTGAAGTTTTCAACGGGGAATATAGTCTGTGAAATTGTAAATGACAGGGAATTGTCTTCATAAGTTGCAAGGGCTCCCCCTGAAGATGTGCATATAAGTAATTTGCGTTTGGAATGCAAATACACATGGCAGGTTGTACTTGTGGAGATCCACTTCAACTTATGATGACAATCCACTATGCATGTGAAAGTATATGAAGATAATGGCATGCATAATGGAAAATGGACGTCTGCAGAATGATCTAAGTACAGAATTTATCGTCGCACATGCAGAATTTATCTTCGCAAAACAAAGTGGCAGATAAGTAGCAGACGACCATCAAGTTTAAGTGTTACAACTCAAAGAACCAAATGTAGCAAAACGAGGGTTGTAAGCACGAAGCAAAATATAAAGCACCCGCCCATATGGACCCGCTTGAAGACTATCAACCTCATATGCTTCTCCCCCTTTTGTAAGTAATGACCAAAAAGGTTTGAAGACATAGAGCATCTACTCGTTCCCATGCGGAGTAGGTGAAGTAGCAGGGTCGTCGATGGTGTTTGGCGGTGCTGACGAGCTTGGAGCAGAGTTGACGCGTCCTGAAGGAGGTGGCGGTGAAGTAGCATTGTCTTCCTCTTCGATAACTCTGGCAGTCACTATGGCAGCAGATGAAGAGAACTCAGAGTCTTCAAGAGATGGAGTTCCTAGCAGCACAGCCCTTCGAGGTGGTGTGGAGTCGAACTTGAAACGCTCAGTGAAGCCATCCTCTTGAAGATCAGCTTCAGAACACATCATCGATAGCCCTTTCCATGTGCGGCGACAGGTTTCATGGGCAACGAAAGCATTCTTGGTGGCAAGATTTCGAATGCGATTAACATCCACCAAGAGGCTTTTCATCTGACGCTTCAGCCAGTCATGATGCCTATCATGTTTCTGATGTAGAGCCACAATAAGCTCTCGGTCGTTGAGAACGCGAGTGCGCTTCTTGGGTCTTGGAGCAGTTGTACTGTCAGTGGCTTCAGTGGAAGCAGAGCGTGGTGCACGTGTAGTGCCAGCCAAAGGATACACCCGAGAGACTGCTTCAACTCCTTCAATGTTCTGTGTGAAGCTCTGGTGTTCTGCATTCTGAAGACTTAGAGGATGCTTGGCAGGCTCAGAATATATGGCTTCAGTAGTCATATCCACATCAGGCAAGAAGATCCGATGGTTGCGGGATGAGGGCTGATACGAGATGGCAGAGTGTAGCTTGATCAGCCGCATTACCCAAGGGGCGTAGAACTTCAAACCAAACAGATCAGTGCCTGATGCAGCAAGTTGGCGTATGAAGAAGTCTTGTGCATTGAAGCATTTTCCACGAAGTATATAGAAGACCAAGGTCTTCATCGCACTCTGAAGCTTGGCATTTGGAGAGTGCCCTTTGATGGGCCAAAGAGTTTGCCGGATGATGTGATAGATGGTTCTTGGCAGATACTCAAGGTCTTCAATGAAGAACTCTATGGGATAAGCAGCATCTTGAGGCAATGGCTTCATCATGCTGAGCATCTGACTCATATCAGGTTCAGGCCTCTGAAAGATGCTCTCAATAGCTTCAGTATGCAGCTGACAGCCTTGCTCGAAGAGATCGCCAGGAGTGGGCAAGCCAGTGAGCTCAACGATGTCAAATGCATTGGCTTCATGATGAACATCGCCAGTCATCCATTCCAGGACCCAAGTCTTCGGATCTCTGCTGTACCCACGGATGTGAAGTGTGGCATAGAATTGGAGCAGCAGCTCTTCATTCCAATGCTCTTGGTCAGTTATGAATGACAGCAGTCCAACTTGCTTGAAGCAATCCAAAGCTTCTTCTAGACAGGGCAGACTAGCTATAGCTTCAACGTCAAGGCGCTTGTGTGGGAACATGCGACCTTGGTTGTAAAGAATGCATGAGTAATAGCTTCGCTGAGGATAGCTCCAGAACCGATCAGATGATATCTTTTCCCTTGAGTAGGGGTTCCTGGAGCTATTGAAGAATGTGTTGTCTGCCCTGAAGCCATTGATGTTGAAGGAGCCAGGTGCTGATGCAGGACCTGGGAACCTTGGCAGTCTTGGAATTGGCTTCTGTACCTGAGGCCTATGCTCAACATGATAGTCGAACTGGGGACCGGCAGCAGACTCAGGGACAGAAGTGGCAGGATCAGTGGCCTCACTGTCGTCTGAAGCTTTTGGTGGGGAGGGCTCCACATTAGCTTCATTGGTGGTTGTGGCAGCCTCAAGAGTTTCATCCTCCACTTGACAAGCTGGAGGGTCAGACACAGGCACGTTCTCTATAAGAACTGCTTCTTGGTGAGACGGGGGGACTTGTGGTACTTCTTCTTCTTTGGCTGATGCAGCCGGAATGTCTTCAGTAGAGACGTGACGCCTTGGACCTTTGCGAAGCCTGCGGAACGCAGACGACGCCTGTGGAGTTGGAGTGGGCTGGTCCTCATAGTCTTCTTGCTCTTGTGGGCGATCCGCCTAAGAAGCATCATGTGCAATTGGCGTCAGTGGACGACCAATGCTGATGAGTTCACTATTTTCAAACTGAGGAAGGACTGCACCATCTTGTACATTGTCATGTTGACCAATGTCTTCAGCAGCGATGGGATCAGCTGCTGGAATGTCTTCAGCTTCATGAGCCTCTGTGGAAGCAGGCTCATGGACAGTCAGTTGACGTTCAACTTTAGGACAGACTATAGAAATTGGTTCAACTATCAAGGGCTCTGTGGGAGCAGCCCGATCTTTCTTGGCCTTCCTCTTCTTCTTGGAGGGGGCAGTTGGAGAGGCTTTAGAGTGTTTCCTCTTCCTGGCTTCAGCCCCAGCAGTCCTTGTCTTCTTGAGCTCTGAAGCTGTTGACCGGCTTTTTGGCTTTGAGCCAGTCAGTCTACTTGGGAAGACAATCGGAATTTCTTCTTGCCTTGGTGCATCAGGTTCAGCCGTAGCAGGCTTCTTCTTCTTCTTTGCGGCCATCCTGGGGTTGATGCCAGGACGCCCAAGTGCCTTGCGCTTCTCAGCCTCATTATAGGCTTGCACACATCTGTCAGCAAGAGTCTTCATGCGCTCACGCGAACCCTAAGCTTCTGTACGTTTCTTTACAAAGGCTTCCTTGAGCTCGTGCATCATACTCTTGAAGTTCTTCACTTCCTGCACGCTGAGCTTGGCCATATGCTTCTTAAACTGAGCCTTTTCATAGTCAATCTTCTGCTTCAGTTCAACTATGCGCTGGGCAATAGCAAGCTCTGAAGCAATTGCGCCTTGGAAGGCGACACTAAGGCCAATGGGCAGCTGCAGATCTTCAAAGCTGATGTTTGGCGTGTCAAACGATTCGTCAATGAAGTTGTGGATGATGGTAACATCAAAGAGAGGCAGATCATTGAAGATTTATGCTTCTTCTTTGCTCTTGATGAGTTGTTCAAGAGCGTCATCTGCAATATCTTCATCACTTGACAGATCAATGTCGTCATTGCGCAAAATGGCAGCAGCTGTTAGCTCTTGGCCTGTGTGTGGCAGAGGCATCTTGGCCTTCTGGGGCTTGGAGACGCGTGATAAGTCTTCAGAATGCACACTATCTTCAGGAGGTGCAGTTGCCAGTGGCCTTGCCCGTGAGATTTTTGGTGAAGGGGCCTGCTTTGAAGCTTTAGGCTTCTTCAACTGCTTTGGCTTCAGCACTGCAGGTGCTTGATCAGATTCAGTGTCAGTTGCAGGCTCATTCACAGCAGTCCCTTGAACTAAGATGTAGGTGATGAGGCCTTCAAGGTTGGCGAAAGGACCGATGACATTGGGTTCTGCATGTCGTGTGCAATCTGCCCTTGGAGATGAGGGACCAGGGTTGAAGTTAACCCAAAAGTCTTCTTATTCTGCTTCGCTGAGTTCTGGGCAAACTGGTAGTTGCGCTTGAACAGATTGTCGTCACGACACCATAGTAGTGACGATGGGTGTGCATCAGCTGGCTGTGGCCCACAGACCATGCATGGATAGAAGCCTTGAGCAATGGCTTCATCTCTGGACCTGGGTAGAAGATTCTTGTACAGTATGTCTCCCCATGGTCTCTTGATGGCGTTTTTCTCAGCATACTCCTGGGTTACAAATCTGTATTTGAACCATTGTTCTGCCCAATATCTTCGAATCCATTGGATTCAGGTCTTGCGCTGACTGTAATCCTCTTTAGGATCTGTCTTGTACATTTCCGCGAGTTCATCTGGCAGATCTCTGGATGTTCCGCCATGACGCTGTCTGCCACCCTTCCTTGCTGCTTTCTCTGAAGCCATAAACTTTAACTTGAAAGGCTTCAAGACGTTCAAAGGCTTCAAAGGCTTTCTCTTGCTGGACCAACAGGAACTGGCTTCAGGAGAATTTATGTGATGCTGTAAGAATTCTGCAAATGATTGCAGACTATGAGAACCAAAGGATTCTCCCATGGACATGTACCTGTGACAGCATTAAGGTGCGAGGGAAGGGGAAGAGGTCATATGCATTCTCAAAAGATTTTGAAGATAAATCAGTTTAGAAGACATTGACCTCATCGTGCGAAGACATTCACTCATAGATAAGAAGTTGGTTCCAGATTTGTACGAATCCACAGATCAGTACAAGTGAGGAATCTAACTACTTTGTGAAGAACAAGTGAATATACTAGGCATGTTATGAGATGCAGTATGAGAGAGATCTAACTTGTGTAAACAGAAACTGCTTGTGGTAGAAAGTGACAAATCCTTAGAATCAACAGTGCTATAAAAAGGGAGTTTTATTTACCACACTAAGAACTGCTAGACGGAGTGGGAGATGGGGCCGAGCAGTTCAATCTTCCGTGCCCTAACTTGGCGATGGAGGACACCTACGGCGACGGCGGAGAGGACGATGTCCGCGGTCGGCGTGAAGACGGTGTCGGAGAGGTTGCAGCAGCGAAGCGCTTCGTCGCCGTCGTCGTCGAGGGCTAGCGGTGGCACTAGGGTTCGTGCGAGGGTGGAAGAAGAGATAATGACCGCTGTGAGTGTGTATTTATAGGTACAGGGGCGGCACTGCGCTATTACACAGGTGCCCCTGGCGATTCGCATCTGAGTAACACGTGGCCATTATGCGCAATTTTGGGGTTTGTTCCACGTCCCACGCACGCCTGGATTGTCGGGTGGTCGTTCCTACTTCTCTGGATTTTATGTGGAGGAATGAGCATTGAAAATAGACTTAATGGTTGTCTCTGTATCTTCTGCTGACAAGGACGCAGAGAAGACATTCGACAGTTTCAATAGAATGCATATGACTTGGAGAGATAGAATTTGAGATAGAAAGCATACAGAGGTTAGGGTCCGATCACATTCACTTAGTTCAAAAGATTCAACAAGAAGACATAGCTATAAGTGAATGCTGTAGAGGACAGAACACTAGTATATATATCTATATAATCAACATTGTGAAGATAATCATGAAGACATGTTGAGATTGAAGCCAAACCAAATGTGAAGACATAGCAAATGTAACGCCATGAGAAAGAAAAACACTTCAAAATAAAACGTTTGGTGGTGGCGTTACCCACCGTATAGGAAGTATTAGACCCAGACATGGCGCACAATTATCGTGGCGCTCTGAAGTCAAATTCCACATTAATGTATTCACACTTAGAATGTATGTCTTCAGATTGAAGATATACGTTACTTCGTGTGTTGCACATCTAAGTCATCAATATGCATAAGTGTTAGGATGTGTGCCTGATCACAGGACATTTGAGGATTCCAGGATATTTAGCTCACACCGTAACTTGCAAAATCTCTTCTCATCCAAGGGCTTGGTGAAGATATCTGCCAATTGCTCTTTAGTGTTGATGTGTATGATATCAATGTCTTCCTTCACAACATGATCTCTGAGAAAGTGATGACGAATTTCAATGTGCTTTGTCTTCGAGTGCTGAACTGGGTTGTTGGCAATCTTGATGGTGCTTTCGTTGTCGCAGTAAAGTGGCACTTGCTTCAGATGAATGCCATAGTCCTTGAGTGTTTTCTTCATCCACAGAAGCTGAGCGCAGCAAGATCCAGCAGCAATGTATTCAGATTCAGCAGTGGAGAGAGATACACAGTTCTGCTTCTTTGAAGACCAACATACAAGTGATCGTCCCAGAAAGTGACATGTGCCTGATGTAGACTTCCGATCAACCTTGTCACCAGCATAATCAGCATCCGAGAATCCAACCAGATCAAACTCTGAGCCCTTTGGATACCATAATCCTAGAGTTGGGGTGTGAGCCAAATATCGAAGAATTCGCTTCATAGCTAAGTGATGCGACTCCTTTGGTGCCGCTTGAAATCGAGCACACATGCAAACACTAAGCATAATATCTGGCCTAGATGCACATAAATAAAGCAAAGAACCAATCATGGAGTGGTATACCTTTTGATCGAACTATTTACCATTGTCGTCAGGACCCAGATGATGTTTGGCTGGCATTGGTGTTGTGAAGCCTTTGCAGTCTTGCATACCGAACTTCTTCAGGCAATCTTTGAGATACTTCTCTTGAGATATGAAGATGCCATTGCGTTGTTGTCGTATTTGAAGACCGAGGAAGAACTTCAGCTCTCCCATCATGGACATCTGATATTACTCTTGCATCATATATCCAAACTCTTCACCGTACTTCTGATTGGTGCAGCCGAAGATAATGTCATCCACATATATTTGGCACACAAACAGTTCACCATCATATGTCTTTGTGAAGAGAGTGGGGTCTAGGGAACCAGGTATGAAGCCTTTGCTTTTCAGGAAGTATTTGAGTGTGTCATACCAGGCCCGAGGGGCTTGTTTGAGGCCATACAGTGCCTTGTTGAGCTTGTATACCATGTCAGGATGTTTTGGATCTTCAAAGCCAGGCGGTTGTGCAACATACACTTCTTATTCAATCTTGCCATTGAGAAAAGCACTCTTCACATCCATTTGATATAGAAGTATGTTATGATGATTTGCATAGGCCAGCAGTATGCGTATGGCTTCAAGTCTAGCCACAGGAGCAAATGTTTCATCGAAGTCAATGCCTTCCACTTGAGTATATCCTTGAGCAACGAGACGAGCTTTGTTTCTGACAACTTGACCATGCTCATCTTGCTTGTTGCGGTATATCCATTTGGTGCCTATTATATTGTGCTTCCGTGGATCAGGACGCTTAACTAGTTCCCATACATTATTCAGCTCAAACTGTTGAAGCTCTTCTTGCATAGCTTGAATCCATTCAGGTTCCATGAAGGCTTCTTCAACTTTCTTGGGTTCTGTTATTGAGACGAATGCAAAATGCCCACAGAAATTTGCTAGCTGAGTTGCCCTTGAATGAGTGAGTGGACCAGGTGCATTGATGCTATCAATTATTCTTTCAATCTGCACTTCATTGGCAACGCGAGGATGTACAGGGCGAAGACTTTGCTCTTGCTTTTCATTGTCGTTGCTAGAAGGAATGTCTTTAGGCTGAGCATTGTCTTCATGTTGATCAGGTGCTGAGATGATAAGTTCTTCTTCAGGATGAGCTTCAGAAGGTATAATTTCTCCAGTTCCCATTAGCTTGATCTATTCACTAGATGGAACTTCATCTAGCACATTGGGCAGTTGCTCTCTTTGTGAACCGTTGGTCTCATCGAACCGTACATCCACTGTTTCAACCACTTTGTAATGAAAGAGATTGAAGACTCTGTAGGAGTGTGAATCCTTTCCATATCCAAGCATAAAACCCTCAAGTGCTTTTGGTGCAAACTTTGAGGTGTGATGTGGGTCCTTGATCCAGCACCTTGCGCCAAATACTCTAAAGTAATTGACATTTGGCTTCTTGCCAGTAAGGAGCTCATAAGATGTCTTGTTCAGAAGCTTGTGAAGATAAACATGATTGATTGTATGGCATGCAGTGTCAATGGCTTCAGGCCAGAATTTTCTTGGGGTCTTGTATTCATCTAGCATCGTTCTGGCCATCTCAATGAGTGTTCTATTCTTGCGTTCGACGACACCATTCTGCTGTAGCGTGTACGGGGCTGAGAATTCATGTGTGATGCCCAAGGTATCAAGATATGTATCAAGGCTAGTGTTCTTGAATTCAGTGCCATTGTCACTTTTGATGTGCTTTATCTTGGCGCCATAGTTGTTCATAGCTCGATTGGCGAAGCGTCTGAAGACATCCTGCACTTCAGTCTTGTAAAGGATTATGTGCACCCAAGTATATCTAGAATAATCATCAACAATAATGAAGCCATAGAGGCAAGCAGTAGTAGTAAGAGTTGAGTAATGAGTGGGACCGAAAAGATCCATGTGAAGCAGTTCGAAGGGTCGAGTAGTGGTCATGATTGTCTTCGAGGGATGTTTGGCCCTCGTCATCTTCCCAGCTTCACAGGCACCGCATAAATGATCTTTCTTGAACTTGACGCGCTCGATGCCTATGACATGCTTCTTCTTCGCAAGGGTGTGGAGGTTCCTCATGCCAGCATGCCCAAGCCTCCGATGCCAGAGCCAGCATTCTGAAGCCTTTGCTAGAAGACATACTACAAGCCGCGGCCCTGCTGAGAAATCTACCACGTACAAATCATCTTTTCGATACCCTTCAAACACTAGAGACTTGTCAGATTCCATTAGTACAAGGCAACGATATTTTCCAAATATTACGATCATGTTCAAATCGCAAAGCATTGAGACAGACATTAAGTTGAAGCCAAGGGATTCAACAAGCATGACTTTATCCATGTGTTGATCCCTTGAGATTGCAACTCTACCTAGACCCAATACCTTACTTTTACCAGTGTCAGCAAATGTGATGTGGCTCTTGTCGGATGGACGTAAGGTTGAGTCCATAAGAAGGCTTCTTTTGCCAGTCATGTGATTTGTACACCCACTCTCAATAATCCATTCTGAAGACACTGGTGTCATACCCTACAGTGCAGTTAGGGGGATAGGCTTCACCAAGAGCATTGTGAAGCAAAAACATTTGACGAACCAATGGGTTATGAATGCTTAGATCTAGGTTAGGACTAATAGGGATAGTAGCAAGCGATTCAGGAACGACGTACATAGTAAGACCATTCGGGCATTTGATCTTGCACCCTATAAGATGTTTAAGGTCCCCAGCAATAGCGTCAGATGATTTTGGTTTTCTGCTGGAGACCTTTCCCTGCAAAAAAGAGTTAAGCTTTCTTAGCCACCCACATCTTCAAGGGTGGCTTAGAAGCAATAAGTTTAAGTGCAGCATCTGAGAACTTTGGCTTTGAAGCCCTAGCAAACAGTTTTGCAGGAGAACAATAATACTCGTAAGAATAAGCAGAATAGTTCTTGGTCTTATGAATATGGCTGTTTGATGAACCGCTCTCATATTCATATGCCTGAGTATGGTTTCCCTGCAAAACATTTGCGTTAGTGCGACTCAGGTGAGTCCTCTGTCTGTATGAAGCCTTGGGACCGTATGAAGCCTTTGGTCTGAGGTTTGTCTTCTTCACGTGAGGTGTCATGAAGACATTCATAGGAAGATTTTCCAGACACTTTTTCGGAACCCAGATCTTCTTCATAGGTGGTCCATTCCTGCAATTAGTACCAATGTACCTGGCAAACACCTCACCATTCTAATTCTTAAACAGTATATAGTTTGCATCAAAGGATTCATCAATGATAATGGGGTTAGCACAAGTGAAGCCAGATAGATTGGATGGATCTGCTAAAGGTTCCTTTGCAGCAACCCACATGGTTTTGGGGTACTGCTCAGGTTTCCAATAAGAGCCATCAGCATTCATCTTCCTTACGAACCCAACACCCTCTTTCCTCGGGTTTCGGCTCAGAATCTGCTTTTTGAGGACATCACATAGTGTCTGATGCCCTTTAAGACTTTTGTACATCCCTATTTCAAGCAATGTCTTCAACCTAGCATTCTCATCAGCAATAGCAGTGGTATCCTCAGTAGAGGGGTTAGTTACCACATCAACAGTTGAAGATATTTCAACAGCAGTAGCAGTAGAACATTCAATAACAGAAGTAGCATTATCACACTCAATGCATTTAAGACATGGTGGTTCAAATCCTTCTTGAGCGGGACTGATCAGTTTGGCGTGAAGTGACTCGTTTTCTTTTTGAAGATCTTCATGAACCGCTCTCAATTTCTCAAGATCTTGCTTCCTTTGAAGATAATCATAGGAAAGCCTTTCATGATTTGTTGAGAGAGTTTCATGACGACTTTCAAGTTCCTGATACTTAACGTGAAGATTTTTTATGTCTTCAATTAAGGATTCAGACCGAGTCATTTCAGCACCTAACAGATCATCGCTTCTGTCTAACAGTTTTTGAATATGTTCCATAGCTTTCTGTTGTTCAGTTGCAATTTTAGCAAGTGTTTTGTAGCTGGGTTTTGAATCACACTCAGAGTCATCATCACTAGATGTTTGATAGTGAGTAGTGCGTGTGTTTACCTTAGCACCGCGTGCCATGAAGCAGTAGGTAGAAGTGGAGTAGTCCTTGTCATTTGCGTCGGTGTCGGTGATGAAGTCATTGTCTTCAGTGTTGAAGATGGAATTGGCAATGTATGCTGTAGCCAGACTTGCGACGCCAGAATCGGACTCCTCCTCAGACTCCACCTCCGCCTCCTCAGAAGCAGACTCCTCCTCTGAATCCATTTCCTTGCCAACAAACGCACGTGCCTTGCCAGATGAGCTCTTCTTGTGTGATGAAGACTTTTAGGAAGACTTGGAAGAAGACTTTGAGTATTTATTCTTCTTCTTGTCATCAGAGTCATATTCCTTGCTCTTCTTCTTCTTTTTGTTCTCATTGTCCCACTATGGACACTCAGAGATGAAGTGGCCAAGTTTCTTGCACTTGTGACATGTTTTCTTCTTGTAGTCATGAGCAGAAGCTTCATCATTTTTTGAGCTTGATTGGGAAGACTTTCTGAAGCCTTTCTTCTTGGTGAATTTTTGGAACTTCTTGACAAGCATAGCAAGTTCCCTTCCAATGTCTTTAGGATCATCAGAACTGCTGTCAGATTCTTCTTCAGATGAGGAGACAGCCTTTGCCTTCAGGGCACGAGTTCGCCCATAGTTTGGACCGTAGATATCTCTTTTCTCAGAAAGCTGAAACTCATGTGTGTTGAGCCTCTCAAGTATGTCAGATGGATCGAGTGTCTTGAAATCAGGACGTTCTTGAATCATCAGGGCTAGGATGTCAAACGAACTATCAAGTCATCTCAGTAGTGTCTTAACGACTTCATGTTTGGTGATCTCAGTAGCACCGAGGGCTTGAAGCTCATTTGTGATGTCAGTGAGTCGGTCAAATGTGTGCTGGACATTCTCATTGTCATTTCGCTTGAAGCGGTTGAAGAGGTTGCGAAGGACACTGATTCTCTGATCTCTCTGGGTTGAGATGCCTTCATTGACCTTGGAGAGCCTGTCCCAGACTAGCTTAGATGTCTTCAAAGCACTCACACGCCCATACTGTCCTTTGGTCAGATGACCACAGATGATATTCTTGGCAGTAGAGTCCAGTTGAACGAATTTCTTGACATCACCAGCAGTGACACCTTCTCTAGCCTTGGGAACGCCGTTCTCGATGACATACCATAGGTCGATGTCAATGGCTTCAAGATGCATGCGCATCTTATCCTTCCAGTAGGGATATTCAGTTCCATCAAAGACGGGGCACGCAGCGGAGACTTTAATTATCCATGCAGTCGACATAGCTAAAACTCCAGGTGGTTAAACCGAATCACACAGAACAAGGGAGCACCTTGCTCTGATACCAATTGAAAGTGCGTTATATCGACTAGAGGGGGGGTGAATAGGCGATTTTTATGAAAGTCTTCAAAACGTGGAAGTTATGAAGTCAAACGATAGAAATAAACCTACTACCATGCAGCGGAAGGTAGACTACACTAGGCAAGCCATAGTCAAGTATTCAATAGAGTGAAGGCACAATGACTAATAGCAGCAATGTAGTAAGGATCAGGTAGGAAGATATTGCGAAGCCAAACAGAACACGCAATCACTCAGTGAAGACAAAAGATAGTGCAAACATGCAATGACTTCACAAGGAGTAACAGTAAGTAAAGGGAAGGGGAGATGAAACCAGTGACTCGTTGAAGAGAATGATTTGTTGGACCAGTTCCAGTTGCTGTGACAACTGTACGTCTGGTTGGAGCGGCTAGGTATTTAAACCTTAGGACACTGTCGGGTGCTGGGTGTGACATATGCCAATGGGTGGCTTATCTCTGTGGGAACCAGTAAGACATCGCCGGTGCCTGGAAGTGGGATGAGGCGAAGACATGCACGCCGGCGGATCTTACCTAGCTTCGGGGCTCTCCGAGGAGATAACACCCCTACTGCTGCTCTGCGGGGTCTCCGCATGCTCACTAGATGAATCGAGTAGCTACACGACGCTCCTTGAGCTGTTTTTGGGGGGAGGAGGAAGAAACGGCACGGCTAGCCTGCTTCTTCTCCTTGTATGATGTCTAGAACTAGCAGGGGGTCCAACCCTTTGCATGGGTGCCCCGGGGGGTTTATATAGGCCTACCCCCCGGGGGTACAATGGTAATCCGGATGGGCGCGGGGCCCAGCCGTCTGTGACTGCGCTCGCCGGCTTCTGCGCCGGCTGCTGGGGCCCGCCGGCTGGTGGGTCCTGCCGGCTGCCAACTCCTTGGCCGACGGGCAGGCCCCACTGTCCGGGGCCAGGTCAGCGGCTGGTCACTGTAGCCTCATCTTGTTGACGTGAGCTTCATCGTGGTAAGCGCGGCTACAGTACCGCCGCCCGTCGGGCGATCGTTGTAGCCTTACCGCGTCTTGTCTCCTTAATGGGGCGTCTTCTTCGAGGGAGGCGGCAAGCCGGCTGCGGGGAGCCGGCTCCGTCTTGGGCCGGCTGGTTGGAAGCGTGGCCGCCTTCGGCCGTCTCTCTGCGCAAAGGGGCCCACCGCCTGTGGGTCGCGCTGGCGGCCCGTCGTGGGTGAGGCCAGGGTCAACGTGGCAATAGTGCTGCGCCGGACGGGTCATGCCTACCCCGTACGGCGCACTGTGCCAGGCATGCCCCGGGATTCGAGGGTGGCAGGCTCTTCTGTAGCCACGCCCCATCGTACCACCGTTAGGTGGGTGCAAACTTTGTGGATACGGTCTTGACTACTTTGCAGGGAGCCGGCTCGAAGGAGTCGGCCTTCTCACAGCCGGCGTCTTGGAGTCGGCCCTCTCATGAGGGTTAAAGTTCGACCGCCTTCCGAAGCCGGCCTAGATCGCAGCCGGCTAGGGGAAGGCGGCCCTATGTCTTGGATTCTTGAGAGCCGGTCTGGCTCGTAATTTTCTCAGAAGTGCCAGGGGAGGCCGGCTAGGCTACCCATGGCTATTTACTCCGATAGTAGTCCCCGAAGCTGATCGAGCTCCGAGGTGAGCAGTGGGGGACGAGAAGCTCGGTCAGCTTCCTATCCTGAAGATCCGGCTTCGCGGGCGTACGCCGACTTCAGATAGCCCTGCGCAGGCGGGAGGAGAGGGGACCTGCGTGCTGACCACGGGCCCCCTCGCGGCCACGTGGCGGCAGGATCCTGCGAGCGCACGCGCGCGTCGGGACGCCGCCGCAGGCCCGGGCCCGCCAGTCGCGAGCCTCGGTCCGGCGCGGATCTCCCGTGGCGCACAGGGCCGCTCGCCTTCTCAAGGCAGTTTTCATCTCGCCATTAAGGACCGGTAATCGCGGGGCGTGGGAAGTGGGCACGATCCACCCCCACGCTTCCCCACGCCACGCCTCCTCGGCTCCGCCACGTGAGCCTATAAGTAGGGGGAGGAGGGGGAGCGACAGAGGTTTGCGCGCTCCCTCCCACTCCGTCCCTCCTAACTCTCATCTTTTTCCTCTCACTGCCGCCGCAGCCTCCCGTCTCAGCGCCGTCGCGTCTCCACGCCACCTCGCTCCCATGGCATTGTCAAGCTCCTGGGACGGCTCTAACGTCCATGAGGATCACGTGGAGTTCCTTCGCCAGACCCGGCGCCTGCCCGGCGCTGACCGCGTACAGGTCCGCCTGGCGCCTGAGAGGGAGATCTCGCCGGCGCCGGAGGAGGGCGAGCGGGTCGTCTTCCGCTCGCACTGCCTGCGCGGCTTCGGCCTCCCGGCGAGCGAGTTTCTGCGTTCCTTCCTCGACTTCTACAACCTCCAGCCGCATCACCTCACGCCAAATGCGGTGATGCTGCTGTCGGCCTTCGTCTCCCTCTGCGAAGGCTTCTTAGGGCTGTTCCCCACGCTGGAGCTCTGGGGAGAGTTCTTCCAGAGCAAGCTCGGCACAGTCGTCGCCGGCGTGCCTGCCCCCTGCGGAGCCTTCATCGCCATGAGGAGGGCGAGCGAGAACAATCCGTTCCCGCCCATCCCCCTGATCCAGTCGGTAAAGGTCTGGCAGAGATCTTATTTCTATGTGAAGAATGTCGCCGAGCAAGAAGACTACATCAACCTGCCGGCTTACGTAGCCGGCCCGCCGGCTGGGAGGCAGCCCTCGTGGAGCTTCCGATCTCGGTCGTTGTCTCCGGCCGGGAACGCCGCCATCTCCCGGCTTCGGGTGCTGATTCAGTCGGAAGGCTTGCGCGGGGCCGACTTGGTGGCCGCCTTCGTGGAGCGCCGGATCCTTCCTCTCCAGAGCCGGCCCCATATGATGTGTCAGATGAGTGGCCGCTTCGACCCAAGCCGGCTGAGCACATGGGAGATGCCCCACGCGGAGGTGGCGCTTATGGTCAACTACATTGCCAATTGCAAGCTCAGCGGGGACTGGCAGTACGGCAAGGCGCCGTATTCTCGCGCAAATCCTCCACCCGTGGTAAGTTTCTCTCTTTATCTTCTTTTTCGTCGTCAGCCGGCTTCGTGACGGCCGGCTTCTGACCAGCCGGTTCTCTGTGCAGAACCCTCTTCTTGCGCCGCCGGCCGGGGCGGCAGGGATCGAACGCCAGTACGCCCCCGACCGCGCGGTGGATGATGTTGACGACCCGGACTTGGGGGCAGCTGCCATGGAAGACGCCGTCGTGGGGGACAGTGCCGAGCCCGGAGGCTCAAGGTTCACCGCGAGCTTCGAGGACTGGCCGGACGACTTTGAAGCTGAAGTCGCTCCGCGTCGCCAGCCGGCGGCCGACCAACAGGGCGCGGGCTCGTCCGTCGCGCCGGCTGCCGGCGGCGTGCAGAAGCGTCAGGCCGCTCTAGGCCTCTTCGGCAGTCGGCCGAAGAAGTCCAAACCTTCCGCCGCGGCTACGAAGCGAGAAGAGGCGGCCGCGAAGGCGGCCCGCTTCTGCAAGGCTGTGAAACAGCCCCAGGCGGTCTCGGCGTAAGTCTTTAATTGCTTTGCCGCAGTCTTGTTGTTGTTCTCTTTTCTTCGAATGTCTTCTTAACTTTTCTTCGCTTGCTGGACAAGGCGCCACTTTCTCTTGAGCGGGGCCCGGGCGGCTCCGTCGTGGGGCCGGCTGGAGGGTCTTCGAGCTCCCGCCGCGTGGACCCCCGCGCCGATCTTAGGGAGGCCACAGAGCGGAACACCCTCGAAGCGCGGGAAGAGCGTGAGGCGGCGGAGAAGGCGGCCGCCCAGGCGGCAAAGGGGCAGGCTGAAGCGGTAGCC
The DNA here is from genome assembly GCF_003073215.2 of Triticum urartu. NCBI lineage: Eukaryota > Viridiplantae > Streptophyta > Magnoliopsida > Poales > Poaceae > Triticum > Triticum urartu. The sequence continues at coordinate 414,075,948 of NC_053027.1, read as the reverse complement.
AAGGCCCAGAGGGAGGCGGCTCCCGCAGAGACGGAGGCAGAAAGCTCGCGCAGCTAGCCTCCGCTGCTCGCCGTTCCTCTCCGAGCCGTGGCCCCCGACACCCCGTTGCCCTTGGCGGAGGAGATCATCCAAGACCCGCCGCTGTCGGAGAGGGAGGAGGAGCCCGTGGCCTTGGCCGGGAGAGCGCCGCCTGCGGCGCCAACCGGAGCGGGCCAAGGCGGTCAATCATCAGCAGCGCCGGAGGAGCCGGCCGGAGGTGAGCCAGAGAGCAGGGCCGGCCTCAAGGTGCAGCTGGCGACGGGCCGGCGTGCTGGAGGAGGCGCTGCTCCGCCAGAGTTGCGCCGAGCCGCGGGCGCAGGCCAGCCGGCTGGAGATCTGGAGGCGGCCAGCACCGCCGTGTCCGAGTGGACTCCCAGCGGGGGGACCAGCGAGCTGGATGCGGCGGCTCAAGGGGTCCGGAGCCGGCTACAAGCTCAAGCCGCCCTGCTGCAATAGCTCAACCAAGAGTTCTTGTCAACGCGAACCACTATCCGGGTGAGTCCTTCGCTCTTAGCTGCTTTGCTTTCTTGATTTCTTCCGTGGGGGCGCGTCAGCGCACCCACTGGGTGTAGTCCCCGAGATCCGGGCCGACTGCTGCGCAGTCGGGTCGGATCTTTCTCGATGGCCACCTTACTTTGCTTTCTTTCTAAACTTTCAGGAATACCACAACCTTCGTGCTGCCGCCTTCGACTCCCAGGCTCGAGAGTTGAGCCGGCGGACCGACGACCTGGCCGACAGCCGAAGTAAGTACTTGGTTTGGTTTCTCTCTTGTGGGGGCGCGTCAGCGCACCCACTGGGTGTAGTCCCCGAGATCCGGGCCGATTGCTGCGCAGTCGGGTCGGATCTTTCTTGACGACTCTTTTCTTATTGATTTTTCTTCTTCTTTGTCTTCAGGGGCCAACGCCGACTTGAGGAAGGAGCTTGGCGAAGCGAAGGCCGCCCTTTACACCAAAGAGGCCGAGTGCGCTGCCTTCGTCCAGGAACGAGATCGCCTGGCCAAGAAGCTGGCCGACCAAGAGGAAAGCCACAAGGCGGCCCTGCAGGCGGCGCGGGAAAGTGAAGCCACCTTGCTAGCGGAATATGAGATGGAGGCGGCGAGCTGGTCTGAGACCCGGCGAGCTCTGGATGAAGGCTTCGGCCGGATCGAGGACTTGATCGACGGTAAGTTGCCTTCCTCGGCCCTCTCCTGCCACTTGCCGCTTGGGTTTTTTGACTTATCTTGAGCTCTTGCTTGTTGTTTCTTGCAGATTATTTCCCAGGCTACTCCGCCTTCGCCGCCCAAAGCATTGAGGCCCATCGCGAGGCGCGCCGGCAAGCGGGGGCCGACATCGCGCCGGATGCAAACCGGACCCTTGAGGAGCAGCTTCTGGCTGTCCAGGCACGGTTGCAGCCGACTCATCGGATGCTTCGCCGGCTCCAACGTGCCGGGGCGCAAGTGCTGGCCGCCCTCTGGCCCGGCGAGACGATCCCCCGCACTCCGAGCCGAACTGCCGATTGGCTGGAAGTCGCAGTTGGTCGCTTCGAGGCTTGGAAAGCGTCAGCGGCCCGCCTCGGAGCCGGGCGGGCGTTGGAATTCGTCCGGGCTTGGTACCCTGGGCTGAGCCTGGACCAGCTGCGCACTTGGCGGATGGAGGCCAATGCGGAGCTGGAGGCGGTGAGGCCGGCTATCACCCAGCGGGCTTCAACGATCGCCGAGTGCACCGACATCAGCGTTTTCGCACCCGAAATCGATGATGACGGTGTCGCGCAGCCGGAGGAGTGGTTCGGGCTGAACCCGGCGGTGGGCGAGGACTCGGCGGAGGAGATCGCCTCCAGCGACGAGGGCGAAGAAGACGAAGACGACGACGGCGGAGACGTCGAGCTGGCTGGTGGAACAACCAGCCGACCTCAGGCCGACCGTGCCTCCAGCAACGAGGCGCGTGGAAGCGCGCCCTCTGCGGGAGGCGGCGACCAAGCCGAAGTTCGTCAGCCGGCCGCTCCTTCAGCCGGCGCGACCGTCTCCGCCAACCAGTCGGCCGCTCCGCCAGCTTGACCTGCCGTCTTTATCTTTCCTGCTTTGTTGTCTTTGAACAATCTTTGTTAAGTTTCGCAGTTCCACCCACTGGGGGTGTATCCAAACTATGTTGAATGCTGGCCTCTAGGAGGTCTTTTGTGTAAATATTATCATGTGCATGTTTGGTTTCCATTCGCATATGCTTGTTTATCCTTAGGCTTTTTCCTTTGTCGCCTTCCCTCTTTGGGGAGGCAAGTACTTGAGCTTTCTTGGATTTAAAGTAAAGTGAATGGAAACCGGCCGGCCGGCTACTCTGGTAGCCGGTCGGCGGTGTGGGAAAAACCGGCTTTGTTATATTAGTCCGTTAGTCCCTAGCCGTTTTTCGTGTGGGCGGTCGTTCCTACCTTTAACCCTTGCCAGCCGGACAGCCGGTTCTTCGAACTGCGACTTTTGGCAAGGGAAGGCTTGAGAGCCGGCACACTACTTGTCTGACTGCGGGTAGGACTTCTAATATAAGTTCAGTCGGCCAGTCCCCGAGCCGACTAGTCGGACTCGGTGCCGGACGGAATAAGTAAATGATACGACAAGCATGATATTTTTCATTCATAAATAAGGGATGGCAGTCCCCGAGCCCTCCTCGGGGAGCCTATTGTCTTGTACTTAATACAAAAGTTAGCGTGATACATACTGCCTTTCAACTGTAAAATCGTCGAAGGAGGTTGGCGTTCCATGGCCGTTCCGACTCCTTGCCGGAGTCGTATCTCTTGCGTGCCTTCGGCTTCTGTTCGTCGATCAGGTAGTAGGAGTCGTTGCCTAGAGCTCTGCTGATGACAAAAGGGCCTTCCCAAGGGGCTGAGAGCTTGTGCTGGCCGGCTGTTCGCTGAATCAGCCGGAGCACAAGGTCGCCCTCTTGGAAAGATCTTGGCCTGACCTTCCGGCTGTGGTAGCGGCGCAAACCCTGCTGGTAAATTGTAGACCGGCTGAGAGCTAACAGCCGGCTTTCTTCCAGCAGGTCGACGCCGTCTTCTCGTGCTTCCTTGGCCTCCGCTTCCGTGTACATGGTTACTCGAGGCGAGTCGAATTCGATGTCAGTTGGGATGACCGCCTCGGCACCATACACAAGGAAGAAAGGGGTGAAGCCGGTTGACTTGTTTGGTGTAGTGCGCAGACTCTAGAGGACAGCCGGCAGCTCATCGAGCCAACAGCCGGCTGAACGCTCCAGAGGTACAACCAGTCGGGGCTTGATGTCGGAGAGGATGAGGCCGTTGGCTCGCTTGACCTGGCCGTTTGACTGCGGGTGGGCGACGGACGCTAAGTCCAGCCGGATACCTTGGGCTGCGCAGAAATGTGCCAAGGCTCCTTTGGCGAAATTCGTGCCATTGTCGGTGATGATGCTGTGTGGCACGCCGTACTGAGTTGTTATGTCCGCGATGAACGTCACGGCAGTCGGCCCATTCAGCTTCTTGATCGGCTTCGCCTCAACCCACTTGGTGAATTTGTCCACGGCGACGAGCAAATGCGTCATGCCGCCGCGCGCCGTCTTGAATGGGCCCACCATATCCAGTCCCCAAACGGCAAAGGGCCAAGTGAGGGGAATGGTCTTGAGTGCCGAGGCCGGCATGTGTTTGCTTGGAGCTGAAGAGCTGGCATCCCTTGCAATGCTTGACTAATTCTTTGGCGTCGTCCAAAGCAGTCGGCTAGAAGAAACCATGGCGCAAGGCTTTGGCGACAAGTGATCTTGAGGCCGCATGGTGGCCGCACTCTCCTTGGTGAATGTCTCCGAGGATTGCAATGCCCTTCTCTTGCTCGACGCATCGCTGGAGGACTCCGGTGACGCTACGCTTGAGTAGTTCTCTGTTGACGATTGTGTATGCTCCGGCTCGGCGCTGGACTTGTCTTGCTTCTGTTTCGTCAGCCGGCAGGTCTTGGTTTACTAGGAAGTTGAGGATGGACTGAGCCCATGACGGGGCCGCGACTTCTTCTACTGCCAAAGTGGCTACTGCCACCAGGGTGGGCGGGCTGGGCGGTGAGGTGCTGGAGTCAGCCACCGGCTGTAGTGCTGCTGCAGTCCCCGGGCCGGCTACCGCCGTCCCCGGGCCGGCTACCGCCGTCCCCGGGCCGGCTACCGCAGTCCCCGAGCCGGCTGCCGAAGTCCCCGGGCCGGCTACGGGGGTTTTGGGGTCGGCTACTTGATTCCTCGAGCCGGACCTGGCCGCATCGGGGTCAGGCGGCACGAAGATGGAATCGGATTCCGGAGACGGCTTGATAGACGGCTTGAGTAGGCATTGTAGAGCGACGCCGGTTGGAATTGCTTGCCGAGTGGAGCCTATTCGAGCCAGGGCATCGGCTGAGTCATTGTCGGCTCGTGGTACGTGGAGGAACTCGCATCCTTCAAAGTATCCACTGAGTTGTTGGACCAGGAAATGGTAGCTCGCCATATTCGCGTCCTTGGCATCCCAGTCGCCGGATGACTGCTGGACTACCAGGTCCGAGTCGCCATAACATAGGATCCGGCGAATGCCAAGCTCTTTGGCAAGACGGAGCCCGTGTATGAGCGCCTCGTACTCGGCCACATTGTTGGAGGCGGCAAAGTGGATCTGTAGCGTGTATCTGAGCTTGTCGCCTTTGGGAGAGGTAAGGACGATGCCGGCTCCGAAGCCGGTGCGCATCTTGGACCCGTCGAAGTGCATGCGCCAATGGGTGGAGTCGGGAGCCGGCGGCAGGTACTGGGTCTCGGCCCAGTCGACGAGGAAGTCGGCCAGTGCTTGGGACTTGATGGCGGTGCGGGGCTGGTAGAAGATCGTGTAGGGGGGCAGCTCGATTGCCCATTTTGCGACCCGGCCGGATGCATCCCGGCTGCCTATGATCTCGGCTAGCGGGGCAGTGCATACGACCGTGACGGGATGCTCTTGAAAGTAGGGCTTCAGCTTCTTGGCGGTGAAGTACACGCCGTAACACATCTTTTGGTAGTGCGGGTAGTTCTGCTTTGAGGCGGACAGCACCTCACTCAAATAATACACCGGCCTCTGGACCGGCTGGGCTCGGCCTTCTTCCGGGCGCTGGACTACGATGACGGTGCTGACTACCCGGCTGGTTGCAGCGATGTAAAGGAGCATGGGCTCTTTCTCGGTCGGCGCCGCGAGGACAGGCGGCGCGGCCAGCATCTTCTTCAGCTCGTGAAAAGCTTGGTCGGCCTGGTCGTTCCACTCAAAGTGAGTGCTCTTCTTCATGAGGCGGTAGAGGGGGAGAGCTTTCTCTCCGAGTCGGCTCATGAAGCGGTTCAAGGAGGCCAAGCACCCGGTGAACTTCTGAATGTCTCGGAGCTTGGTGGGGATCGCCATTCTCTCAATGGCCTTGATCTTCACTGGGTTGCATTCGATGCCACGTTCGGAGACCAGGAAGCCTAGGAGCTGGCCGGCTGGCACCCCGAACACGCATTTCTCGGGGTTGAGCTTGATTTGGAACCGGCGCAGGTTCTCGAATGTTTCCTTGAGGTCTTCCAGCAAGGTGCCACGCTTCTCCGTCTTCACTACGATGTCGTCCACGTAAACGTGGGCATTCCTGCCGAGCTGCTTGAGGAGGCACTTCTGCATGCAATGCTGAAAGGTGGCACCGGCATTTCTCAAGCCGAATGTCATAGTCAGGTAGCAGAAGGCTCCGAACGGCGTGATGAAGGCGATCTTCAGGCGGTCATCCGGGTCTAGCTTTATCTGGTGATATCCGGAGTAAGCATCCAAAAAACTCAACAGCTCGCATCCGGCTGTGGAGTCTATCACTTGGTCTATCCTTGGCAGGGCAAAAGGATCTTTGGGGCAAGCCTTGTTGAGACTTGTGTAGTCTATACACATGTGCCACTTGTTATTCTTCTTTAGCACAAGGACCGGGTTGGCGAGCCACTCAAGAAAGAAAACTTCCATGATAAAGCCGGCCGCCAAGAGCTGGGCTATCTCCTCCCCTACAATCCTGCGTTTCTCCTCCGACAGTCGGCGGAGGGGCTGTCTGACTGGCCTCGCGTCTTCTCGAACATGTAGTTTGTGCTCGGCGAATTTCCTCGGAACACCCGGCATGTCCTTGGGGGACCACGCAAAGATGTCCTGATTCTCACGGAGGAAATCGGCGAGCTCGCCTTCCTATTTGCTGTTCAGGTTTGCCCCGATGACGGCAAACCTCTCTGGATGCTCGGGGTCAAGGGGTATTTTCTTCGTCTCCTTGGCCGGCTGGAAAGATCCTTGAACATCATGCTCCTTGGGGTCGGGGGACACGGCCGACTTCTTGCCGGCTATGGCCACGACTCGGTCCAGCATCTTCTTCTCTTCGGCGATCACAAGGGACTCGGCCAGCCGGCTGCTGGCCTCTACGCACTCGGAGGACTTCTTGTAGTCACCGGCTACAGTGATGACGCCTTTGGTGCTTGGTATCTTCATCTCGAGGTATGCATAGTGGGGAACCGCCATGAATTTGGCCAAGGCAGGTCGGCCCAGCAATGCATGGTAAGGGCTCTCCAGGTCCACCACTTCAAACCAGATTGCTTCCCGGCGGAAATGCTCCTTGTCCCCAAAAAGTACATCAATCTTGATCTTGCCAATGGGGGCGCAGGACAGGCCGGGTACGATGCCGTGGAACACTGTCCGAGTGGGCGTGAGCTGTTTCGTCTTGACGTTCAACTTCTCTAGGGTGTCACGATACAAGATGTTGATGCTGCTCCCGCCGTCTATCAACACACGAGAGAAGCGGGCGGCGCGTCTGTCCGTTGCAAGGGTGGCTTCCAGGACCAGAGCGTAAGAGCCGGGAGACGGCATCACCTCCGGATGGTCGGCCCGGCTCCAGCTGATGGGCTTTTCTGACCAATGCATGTGTCCAGCGGGGTTGGCAGCGACCACGCTAACTTCCTGGTGCTCTCGGCGTCTGCTGCGCCGGTCTTCGGGCTGGCTGGTGAAGACGATGTAGGTTGCTTGCTCATCAGGGAACTCTTCATGCACGGCCCCGACTGCGGGCCGAGCGGCCGGAGGCGGCGGAGGCGGAGGCGGCGGGCCGGCAGGCGGAGGTGGCAAGAGCCCCTCGCCCTTAGAGATTCGGGTGAGCCAGTTGCACTTCCGGGTCGTGTGGTTGGACGGCTTCGCGCCGCTGTGGAACTTGCAAGGGGCGTCGAGGGTTTGCTCGTAGGAGAAGGCGGGCTGCCAAGCCGGCCTGCCGCCCTAGGGCTTCTTGGGCGCCGGTCGTTCTTCAGGCGGCGCATCTTCGACAGTGGCCACCTGCCGGCTAACGGGAGGCGGCGCAGGGCCCTTGCGCTTGTTGTCGTTCGAGTTGGGGTGTCGGCCGGGCTCTCTAGCCGGCGTCTTGGGTGCCGGGTTGAGCACCTTTCCGGACGTGTCTACCCGAAGCTCGGTCTTCATCGAGGAGTCGGCGGTGGCGTACTTGTCTGCTATGTCCAGAAGCTCGTCGAGGGTAGCCGGCTCGTCGCAGAGGTGTTTGTGCTTGAGGAGGGTGCCTTCTCGGCATCCGGCTGTGAAGTATTCTATGGCTTGCGCCTCGTGCACCCCTTCACAGGAGTTGCGGAGCTCAGCCCAATGCGTGAGGTAATCGCGAGTGGACTCGGCGGGGCCTTGCATGCACAAGGAAAGCTGTCTGGGCTTGGGAGCCCGCTTGTCGGTGCTGGTGAAGTTGTGGATGAAGGCTTCTGTGAAGTCTAGCCAGCTGTTGATGCTACACGGCTTGAGGCTGTTGAGCCAGGTCCGCGCCGTGCCCTGCAGCATGAGGGGCACGTACTTCACGGCGACGTGCCGATTTCCATTGGCGATGCTAACTGCGGTGGAGTAGTCGATCAACCAATCTTCCGGCTTCACGGAGCCGTTGTACTTGGGCGTGTCTCTTGGGAGCGAGAACCCTTTGGGAAAGGGCTCATCGCGGATGCGGGGGCCAAAGCAAGGCGGGCCGACATCGTCTTCTTCTTCCAATGCCAGGGATCGCGCCAGGCGGTCGATCCGATGACGGGCGTCGTTCTTGCCGATTCCTTCGCGGCGGCCCAGCCGGCCGCTGAGAGTCGGGTGCGCCACTGGCGGTGAGGCGGGATATCTCTCTCCACGGGGCGGAGGCGGAGGCGGGTCGCCCCGCCACTCCATGGCTCGGGGATGACCATCCGCGTCCCGCTCGATGGAGATCCGGGTCCGGCTGCGGCTGGTAGCCGGCTCCTTCTCGCGTCGCGCGCGGGTATCGCTCGTAGTCGGCGTCCGGGACGTCGCACCGTGCTCTCGGCGCGGGGGAAGGCTTTCCGCGCGAGCGTCGGCTTCGTGCCGCCGCGTGGCGGCGTCAATCAACTGCTGGATGCGCCGGGTCATGTGGGGAAGGTCTTCGGCCTCCAGGCCGTCCAGCTCGTCTACGGCCGCCTGGGCGGCACGCAAGTTCTCGAGCGGAGTGGCATAGACCGGGCGGTCGACTCCCAGTGTGTCGGCGATGATGGCGCCGCGTTGCTTGACAAGGCCGGCCCGGCTTGGCCCGCCCGGGGCCGGCGTGCCGAAGGCGGCGCGGTCAGCCTCGCGCCGGTAGGCCTCAGTGAGGCATCTTACGGAGGCCAGCCTCCGGCCCTCTGCGAGGAGGGCGAGGCGGCGTGCTTCCAGGGCTTCGTCGTCGGCGTCGGCCGGGAGAGGAGCGGACAAGTCGTGGGCCGCCGCGCGCGAGGCGTCGCGGGCGCTCTCGTCGGCCGGGCCGCCGTGGCCGACAACCATCACTTCGGCGGCGACAGCATCGTGGCCGTCGGCTCGAGGAAGCGGGTCATTGTAGATCGCGACGTTGGTGGGGAAGGCGTCGTAGGAGGCCGTGTCGGAGTCGACAGGCATCGGGTCGGTGGAACCAACCGACTCCAGGTCCGCAGCGGGCTCGCTGGAGACATGGAGCTGGCCTAGAAGGTTGGCGAGGCGGTCAGTGCCCGCATCAGAGGCGAGCTCGTCGGGGATGAAGGTCTCGTCGGGGAGATCGGCGAGGCCGCTTGCCGCGCAGATGCTGGTAACGCCTTGCAGCACGTCGTGGCAAGCGCCATCGGGCGTGCAGGGCTGGCTACGCTCGCTGGGGAGGAAGAGGGTTCCCGTCCAGAACAGGTCTCCGGACGACGGTGCGCCTGGCCCCAAGGTGGGCACCAAATGTCGGGTGGTGGGTGCGACATATGCCAACGGGTGGCTTATCTCTGTGGGAACCAGTAAGACATCGCCGGTGCCTGGAAGCGGGATGAGGCGAAGACATGCACGCCGGCGGATCTTACCCAGCTTCGGGGCTCTCCGAGGAGATAACACCCCTACTGCTGCTCTGCGGGGTCTCCGCATGCTCACTAGATGAATCGAGTAGCTACACGACGCTCCTTGAGCTGTTTTTGGGGGGAGGAGGAAGAAAGGGCACGGCTAGCCTGCTTCTTCTCCTTGTATGATGTCTAGAACTAGCAGGGGGTCCAACCCTTTGCACGGGTGCCCCGGGGGGTTTATATAAGCCTACCCCCCGGGGGTACAATGGTAATCCGACTGGGCGCGGGGCCCAGCCGTCTGTGACTGCGCTCGCCGGCTTCTGCGCCGGCTGCTGGGGCCCGCCGGCTGGTGGGTCCCGCCGGCTGCCAACTCCTTGGCCGACGGGCAGGCCCCACTGTCCGGGGCCAGGTCGGCGGCTGGTCACTGTAGCCTCATCTTGTTGACGTGAGCTTCATCGTGGTAAGCGCGGCTACAGTACCGCCGCCCGTTGGGCGATCGTTGTAGCCTTACCGCGTCTTGTCTCCTTAATGGGGCGACTTCTTCGAGGGAGGCGGCAAGCCGGCTGCGGGGAGCCGGCTCCGTCTTGGGCCGGCTGGTTGGAAGCGTGGCCGCCTTCGGCCGTCTCTCTGCGCAAAGGGGCCCACCGCCTGTGGGTCGCGCTGGCAGCCCGTTGTGGGTGAGGCCAGGGTCAACGTGGCAACAGTGCTGCGCCGGACGGGTCATGCCTACCCCGTACGGCGCACTGTGCCAGGCGTGCCCCGGGATTCGAGGGTGGCAGGCTCTTCTGTAGCCACGCCCCGTCGTACCGCCGTTAGGTGGGTGCAAACTTTGTGGATACGGTCTTGACTGCTTTGCGGGGAGCCGGCTCGAAGGAGTCGGCCTTCTCACAGCCGGCGTCTTGGAGTCGGCCCTCTCATGAGGGTTAAAGTTGGACCGCCTTCCGAAAGCCAGCCTAGATCGCAGCCGGCTAGGGGAAGGCGGCCCTATGTCTTGGATTCTTGAGAGCCGGGCTGGCTCGTAATTTTCTCAGAAGTGCCAGGGGAGGCCGGCTAGGCTACCCATGGCTATTTACTCCAACAGACACACAGTCCCGGACACCCAGTCCTGAACACGCACCTCAGGACACCTAGTCCTCACCGTATTCTCCTTGAGCTAAGGTCACACAAACCTCGCCCAATCACTTTGGTAAGTCTTCAAGGTAGACTCCCAAACCTTCACAGACTTCGTTCACCGGCAATCCACAATGTCTCTTGGATGCTCAGAACGCGACGCCTAACCGGCTGGAGGATGCACAGTCCTCAAGTGTAATAAGTCTTCAGATCACACGGACAAGAAGACTTAAGTGATGCCCAATTCTCTCTGGCTCTGGGTTGTTAGGGCTTTATCCTCGCAAGGAATTCTCTATCAAAGGCTTCGATGTGGGTTGCTCTCAAACGACAAAAGCCGTACTCTCAATCTGAGCAGCCAACCGTTTATGGTTGTAGGAGGTGAGCTATTTATAGCCACTTGGCAACCCGACCTGATTTGTCCGAAATGACCTTGGGTCACTAAGGAACTGACACGTGTTCCAACGGTCAAATTTCAAACTCACACAGCAACTTTACTTGGGTTACAAGCAAAGCTGACTTGTCCGACTCTGGACAAGATTCGCTCTCATAGTCTTCACTCGAAGACATAGGTTTTGGTTTAGGCATCACTTCAGTCATTCTGACTGGTTCTCTTGGACCCCACTTAATAGTACGGTGGTTCCTATGACTCAACACAAAAAAGAAAAAAACTATGAAAGATCTAAGTCTTCGAGCTCCATAGGCTTCATGTGGTGTCTTCTCTTGTCATAGTCTTCAATGTGAATGTGTTCATATACCACCTTTGTCTTCAATGTCTTCATACATTTTTAGGGGTCATCTCTGGTAGAAAAACCGAATCAATGAGGGACTTCTACCTGTGTTATCCTGCAATTCTCACAAACACATTAGTCCCTCAACTAAGTTTGTCGTCAATACTCCAAAACCAACTAGGGGTGGCACTAGATGCACTTACAATCTCTAATCAGTTCATGATCCCTTCGTTCTCATGTATCTTGATTGTCTCAAGTAACTTCGTTCATTTCACAATTCTTACCCGGTGATTCATCCCTTTACTTCATGCATTTTAAATTCTATCGGTGGCTCTTCCAAGATTCTTCTTCTTTCGTTATAATCTCAATTGACTCTTTCTTTCCAATCCTGCCGGTGGTTCGTTGAAGACCTTCTCAAGGTTGCGCTATATCTATCTTATTCCTTTTCTATGAGAATAAGTAATGTGCCAAATCCATTGTTTGTCATCAATCTAATTGGTGAAGGATAAGCATAATGTAATCCTTATTCTTGTTTCTTCCAAGTGATTAATCCCTTATTACGGAGGCTCATCAAAGAATTAATTCCTTCTCGAAGGGTCCATCAACATTCTTTTCAGAGGAGCTCAAGCATTCTTCATCTTGCAATCCGGAGTGCAATTCTTTCTACCGTATCATTGGAGGTGGTGTTATGTCATTCTTGATAATTTTCCTTCGTGTTTCATGATTCACAAGTTATCAAGTATGAGATATTTTAAATCCATCAACCTCTTCGTTAGATTTATCTTTGGTTATATTTCACCTAAAGCTTTTCCTAAGGATTGTTGCTATTATGGTGCTTATAAATGACCCAAGTTCTTCATTTATCCTCCCGGTGATATAGTTTCTCGTCTCCTTGTTCATATCAATCCAATTCTTTTCCCGTGAGTGGCAGGTTATCACCTCTAGTTTCGAGATGTTTTTCTATAAGCCCACCACAATTGTTGGTTTTCCAACAATTCCGTTCAACCCTTCTCCTAAAGATGCCTTTTCAAGCTCTTTTGTGGCAGAAGTTGGCATTTTCTTCTCTTTCTCCTATCTCAATTATCTTTCTTCTATTCTTTTGTTACGGAGGCATTGTGATGTTGCTCTCTTCTACCTATCTTCTTGTTTTGTCATGATAGTGTTTTTTTTCTTTGCTGATCCATTCAACCGGAGTGTCGTGTTTTCTTTCGAGCTCTCTCATCTTATCAAATTTTGCACCCCTTCTCAACCGGAGTGCTGTCCAAATTATATCATTCTTATTCCTTCTCTATCTCGTTTTAACCGGAGTGTTGTGCCCTCTGCTCAAGTTCTTTTCATCTAATCAAGTTCCTTATCACTTTTAAACCGGAGTGCTGCCCGAATTTGTTCTTCCTTGTTACTCTTCCCTAACGGAGTGCTTTCAATTTTGTTCTTCTTCGTTGCTTTCTTTCCTTCTATTTGTTCAACCTCTCAAGGTTCGTGGTTTCACTCATTTTTCAAAGAACCAACTTAGTTTTACCTCTTCTCTTTCTCTTCCGTTTTTCCCTCCGATGCCATCCTAGATCTCGGGACGAGATCCTCTTGTAGTGGTGGAGTGTTGTAACGCCCCAAGACCGGACCCAAGACCGGAGCTTCAGATGCCTTCCAGGGTTTTCGGGTTTCGTTATGTGTTTTGTTTGGTTCATTGCATTCATCTTTGCATCATGTGCATTGCATCATGTCATTTCTTTTCTTAACTCAACTAAATAAATTGCATGGATCTTCGGTCCATTTAAATCGAGGGATATTCACTATGGTGATTACTCTTTAAAACATATCCTCCCGATATTAGGGAGCTATATTGAATATTCCATTTTTGGAATCACCCATGAACACACTTGCAATTAATCACATGTCTTTTCTGCTTCGAGTTTGCTCCTCAAACTTCGCCCATAAATTCTTTTATCTTTTTCCGGAGGTCTACCAAAAATCTCAACATTTTGGGACCTTTCTAACGCCCACTTCTTTTTTGAAGTCATTTGAATTTAATTCAAACGAGTTCCAATCCAAACTTTGTACACATGCCCATTTGTATTTTTCTTGGATCAAGATCATTCTTGTGAGTCCGGGAATTTAACTTCCATGCCCAAATTCCATCCATACCCTCTCTTTCTTTTTCCCTTCTATCTATTTGTATTTTCTCTTTTTGGTTAAGAGAGAAGAGTAGGAGAGGCAGTCCAGCAGGTCCTGGATGTTCTCCTTTCCATTGGGCCGGCCTTCCTAGGCCCAGCCTATCTGTCCACTTAGGCCCATCCAGTCGGCCGACCTAACTGCTCTAACCCTAGCCCAACCCCCACTCTCCCTCGTCTCCTCCTCTAGCGCCGCCAGAAGCCCCATGATCGAACCTGCCTCTCCCCTCGATCCCCAGCTCGCGCGCGCCCCTCTCTTCCATCGCCCCCGCTGCCTCCATCCTCATGTCGCCTCTCTCCCTTTCCTCCCGTCGCCGTCTTCGGTGGGAGCAGGAGCTCCCTGCTGTCGCTCCGGCTGGCGGAGTCCAAGCCACCGAGCAGCACCGCGCCCTCGTACCATTCCCGCAGCCCTCCTCGCTCGGTTTTGAGCGCCCCAGCACCGCACCTCGCCGCCGCTTGCTCCGGCGACCAGCAGGACACCGCCGCAGCGCCGACCAGCGCCAGACTCGACCTCCCCCTTTCCTCGAGCAATCGGCGGCCAACAGCTTCCTCCCATCGCGACCCCGCTGCCATTTTTCCTTGCCCTATGTCCCCTCGCGTACAAGCGCCCGACCTCCTCTAACCCGACCGCCCAGACCTGCTGTGTCCGCCCGGTTCCCCAACGTCGTCGTGCCTGTTGCCCAGATCCACGATCGTCTGCTGCTGCTACCCTTTGCTGCTCTCCCTTGAGCGTGCTCGCTTCCTGCCGCTGCTCACGCACCGCTAGTCCTTCCTGCTGTCCTCCGGAGGCCTTTTGGGGTTAGCATTGTTTTGGATCGACAAGGACGAGAATGCCAAGTACCACGACATACGGTGCCCGAACGTCCACCACAACAGCGCCAAGTTCCACCATCGACGACCATTTGGATACGGCAAGAACCCGGACCGACAAGTACCGTGGCCCCGAAGACCTCTGATGCGTCAAGTCCCTTTTCAGAAGTGTACCACTACCACCGTCTTTGGAATAGCTAAGAACGACAAGTACCTTGATGCCCGATGCATAGAACAACTACCGTCGCCGACGACCCGAGTACCACTACCGTTCGACCCTCGAAGACCCCATGGACGTCAAGTTCCATGTCGCGACCCCGAACATCTACGGACGTGTACTACCTGTTGCCCGAAGAACCGCGAGTCACAAGCACCGTGACAACTACTGTGTCGTGGACCGACAAGTTGCGAGTACGACTAGTTCCCACGACCACCCTCGAGAGATTGGTTCCATCAAGTTCGACGACAACATGGGTACAACTACCGCGCCCGCGATTTTCGTCAAAACGTCGTGTACCTCTACTTCACTACCGTCCCGTTGATCACCGATGACCGATAGTACCTCTACTTCCACTAGGGATGTCCCGAGAATGTCTACTTCCTCTACTTGGCACCGAACGAGAACCGTCCCGTTTGCACGCTTCGAAGGTATGACCATCGAGACGACATCCGTGATCGAATGCTTGCGATGTTTGAGATGCTCATGTTCAAACCGTGTTCGAATTGTCGATGCACGTTGCCCCTCTTTTGCCTTGTTACCGTCGTCTCATGGGACACCCGGAATCCGGGAGCGCCCCACCATCTTTTGCACGCATCCGCACATTTCTCCTTTGCATCGGTATCTCACTCGAGTTACAAACCGGAATGCTGCCGTGGCACCGTTTTCGTTATCGTTGCCGTGGCACCCCTTTCCTTTCCACCACGGTGACAAATGCTTCATAATGCTCTTGTCAACTTTTAATAAAAATTGCATAAACTTGTTCATGTCATCCGCATCATGATAACAACAATTAAAATGTTTAAATTGTTGTTGCAATAAATTACTAAGGCATATGGGGATTTACCGGATTCGTTATTTGTTATATCCGGCCCCATTTAAATGTTTAGATGGTGCAGTTTTGTTATGCCTCACCTCTCTGCCATGTTAATCAACATTTAATATTGTTGGGTACCTAAACGAGAGAGAACTAAAGAATTGTTGTGGTGTCTCGTCAATATGCAACTCGTTGCATATGGAGCTCCACTTGTAGTTTTGCTTGTGCACATTGCCATGCCATGCCTCATTAAACCGGACATGCATCATACTTGATTTTGCATCATGCCATGTTTATGTGATGGTTGTTTACTATGTTGTTTGCTTCTTTCCGGGTGCTTCTCTCGTTAGCTTCGGTTTCGTTCCGGAGTTGTGAGGATTCGTTCGACTACGTCCGTTTGTCTTCTTCTTGGACTCGTTCTTCTTCCTTGCGGGATCTCAGGCAAGATGACCATACCCTCGAAATCTGCTAGTTGCTCGCTCTTTTGCTATGCCTATGCTACGATACCTACCACTTGCTTATCATGCCTCCCATATTGTGAAGCCAAGCCTCTAACCCACCTTGCCCTAACAAACCGTTGTTTGGCTATGTTACCGCTTTGCTCAGCCCCTCTTATAGCATTGCTAGTTGCAGGTGAAGATTGGAGCTTGTTCCATGTTGGAACATGGATATTTTGTTGGGATATCACAATATCTCTTATTTAATTAATGCATCTATATACTTGGTAAAGGGTGGAAGGCTCGGCCTTATGCCTGGTGTTTCGTTCCACTCTTGCTGCACTAGTTTCCGTCATATCGGTGTTATGTTCCCGGATTTTGCGTACCTTACGCGGTTGGGTTATAATGGGAACCCCTTGACAGTTCGCTTTGAATAAAACTCCTCCAGCAAGGCCCAACCATGGTTTTACCATTCGCCACCTAGCCTTTTTCCCTTGGGAGTCGCACATCCCGAGGGTCATCTTTATTTTAACCCCCCGGGCCAGTGCTTGTCTAAGTGTTGGTCCAAACTAGAGCCCCTTGCAGTGCCACCTCGGGGAAACTCGAGGGCTGGTTTTAGTTGTACGGATTGCTTATCCGGTGTTGCCCTGAGAACGAGATATGTGCAGCTCCTATCGTGATGTCGGCGCATCGGGTGGTCTTGTTGGACTTGTTTTACCATTGTCGAGGATGTCTTGTAACCAGGATTCCGAGCCTGATTGGGTCTTCCCGCTAGAAGGAATATCCTTCGTTGACCGTGAGATCTTGTGATGGGCTAAGTTGGGACACCCCTGCAGGGATTTGAACTTTCGAAAGCCGTGCCCGCGGTTATGGGCAGATGGGAATTTTTTAATGTCCGGTTGTAGAAAACTTGAAGTTGATCTTAATTAAAATACATCAACCGCGTGAGTTACCGTGATGGTCTCTTTCCGGCGGAGTCCGGGAAGTGAACACGGTGTTGGAGTTATGTTTGATGTAGGTTGTTCTAGGATCACTTCTTGATCATAGTTTTTCGATCGCTCTTTGCCTTCTCTTCTCGCTCTCATTTGCGTATGTTAGCCACCATATATGCTAGTCGCTTGCTGCAGCTCCACATCATACCTTTACCTTACCCATAAGCTTAAATAGTCTTGATCGCGAGGGTGCAAGATTGCTAAGTCCCCGTGACTCACAGATACTTCCAAAACCAGTTTGCAGGTGCCGAGGATACCGTTCAGATGATGCAACCGAGCTCAAGGAGGAGCTCTTTGAAGATCTTGTCCTTTGTGTTGTTTTGTTCTATTCGATCAGTAGTTGAGCCCAGTTGGGGTCGATAGGGGATCTGTGTAGCATTTGGGGTAGTCTTCTTTTATTTTGGTTCCGTATTCGGACCTTGATTGTATCTGTTTGATGTAATGCTTTATTCATGTAATTGTGTGAAGTGGTGATTGTAAGCCAACTATGTATCTCTTTCCCTTATGTATTACATGGGTTGTGTGAACATTACCTCACTTGTGACATTCCTTTCAATGCGGTTATGCCTCTAAGTCTTGCTTCGACACATGGGAGATATAGCCGCATCGAGGGCGTTACATGTAGAAGCCGTCCGTGATCGATGCCCCCTCCGGCGGAGCTCTGAAAAAGGCCCCAAGATGGGATCTCGTGGATACAGAAAGTTGCGGTGGTGGAATTAGGTTTTTGGCTCCGTATCTGATCGTTTGGGCGTACGTAGGTATATATAGGAGGAAGGAGTACGTCGGTGGAGCAATAGGGGGCCCACGAGGGTGGAGGGCGCGCCTGGTGGGGGTGGGCACGCCCCCCTACCTCGTGGACTCCTCGTTTCTTTCTTGACGTAGGGTCCAAGTCTCTCGGATCATAATCTTCCTAAAAATCACGTTCCCGAAGGTTTCATTCCGTTTGGACTCCGTTTGATATTCCTTTTCTTCGAAACCCTAAAACATGCAAAAAAAACAACAATTCTGGGCTGGGCCTCCGGTTAATAGGTTAGTGCCAAAAATAATATAAAGTGGATAATAAAGACCAATAATGTCGAAAATAGTAGATAATATAGCATGGAGCAATCAAAAATTATAGATATGTTGGAGACGTATCAAGCATCCCCAAGCTTAATTCCTGCTCGTCCTCGAGTAAGTAAATGATAAAAACAGAATTTTTGATGCGGAGTGCTACTTGGCATAATTTTAATGTAATTCTTCTTAATTGTGGTATGAATATTCAGATCCGAAAGATTCAAGACAAAGGTTCTTATTGACATAAAAATAATAGTACTTCAAGGATACTAACAAAGCAACTATGTCTTCTCAAAATAACATGGCTAAAGAAAGTTATCCCTACAAAATCATATAGTCTGGCTATGCTCTATCTTCACCACACAAAATATTTAAATCATGCACAACCCCGATGACAAGCCAAGCAATTGTTTCATACTTTTGACATTCTCAAACTTTTTCAATCTTCACGCAATACATGAGTGTGAGCCATGGATATAGCACTATAGGTGGAATAGAATGGTGGTTGTGGAGAAGACAAAAAGGGAGAAGATAGTCTCACATCAACTAGGCGTATCAACGGGCTATGGAGATGCCCATCAATAGATATCAATGTGAGTGAGTAGGGATTGCCATGCAACGGATGCACTAGAGCTATAAGTATATGAAAGCTCAAAAAGAAACTAAGTGGGTGTGCATCCAACTTACTTGCTCATGAAGACCTAGGGAAATTTGAGGAAGCCCATCATTGGAATATACAAGCCAAGTTCTATAATGTAAAATTCCCACTAGTATATGAAAGTGATAACATGAGAGACTCTCTACTATGAAGATCATGGTGCTACTTTGAAGCACAAGTGTGGTAAAAGGATAGTAACATTGTCCCTCCTCTCTTTTTCTCTCTTTTCTTATTTTATTATTTGGGCCTTTTATCTTTTTTTATGGCCTCATTTCTTTCTTTCTTTTTTCGTCCGGAGTCTCATCCCGACTTGTGGGGGAATCATAGTCTCCATCATCCTTTCCTCACTAGGACAATGCTCTAATAATGATGTTCATCACACTTTTATTTTTCGTACAACTCAACAATTACAACTCGATACTTAGAACAAAATATGACTCTATATGAATGCCTCCGGCGGTGTACCGGGATATGCAATGACTCATGAGTGACATGTATGAAAGAATTATGAACGACGGCTTTGCCACAAATACGATGCCAACTACATGATCATGCTAAGCAATATGACAATGATGGAGTGTGTCATAAACAGAATGGTGGAAAGTTGCATGGCAATATATCTCGGAATGGCTATGGAAATGCCATAATAGGTAGGTATGGTGGCTGTTTTGAGGAAGGTATATGGTGGGTGTATGATACCGGCGAAAGGTGCGCGGTATTAGAGAGGCTAGCAAAGGTGGAAGGGTGAGAGTGTGTATAATCCATGGACTCAACATTAGTCATAAAGAAATCATATACTTATTGCAAAAATCTACAAGTTATCAAAGCAAAGTATTACGCGCATGCTCCTAGGGGGATAGATTGGTAGGAAAAGACCATCGCTCATCCCCGACCGCCACTCATAAGGAAGACAATCAATAAATAAATCATGCTCCGACTTCATCACATAATGGTTCACCATACGTGCATGCTACAGGAATCACAAGCTTCAACACAAGTATTTCTCAAATTCACAACTACTCAACTAGCATGACTTTAATATCACCATCTCCATATCTCAAAACAATTATCAAGTATCAAACTTCTCATAGTATTCAACACACTCATAAGAGAATTTTATTATTAATCTTGCATACCAAGCATATTAGGATTTTAAGCAAATTACCATGCTATTAAGACTCTCAAAATAATCTAAGTGGAGCATGAGAGATCAATAGTTTCTATAAAATGAATCCACCACTGTGCTCTAAAAGATATAAGTGAAGTACTAGAGCAAAATTACATAACTCAAAAGATATAAGCGAAGCACATAGAGTATTCTAACAAATTCCAAATCATGTATGGCTCTCTCAAAAGGTGTGTACAGCAAGGATGATTGTGGTAAACTAACAAGCAAAGACTCATATCATACAAGACGCTCCAAGCAAAACACATATCATGTGGCGAATAAAAATATAGCTCCAAGTAAAGTTACCGATAGAAGTAGATGAAAGAGGGGATGCCTTCCGGGGCACCCCCAAGCTTTGGCTTTTAGGTGTCCTTATATTATCTTGGGGGTGCCATGGGAATCCCCAATCTTAGGCTCTTGCCACTCCATGTTCCATAATCCATCAAATCTTTACCCAAAACTTGAAAACTTCATAACACAAAACTTAAAGTAGAAAATCTCGTGAGCTCCGTTAGCGAAAGAGAATAAAAGATCACTTCAAGGTACTGTAATTAACTCATTATTTATTTATATGGGTGTCATACATACTGTATTCCAACTTCTCTATGGTTTATAAACTATTTTACTAGCCATAGATTCATCAAAATAAGCAAACAACACACGAAAAACAGAATCTGTCAAAAACAGAACAGTATGTAGTAATTTGTAGCTAGCCCAAGATCTGGAACCCAAAAAGTTCTAAAATAAATTTCTGGATGTGAGGAATGTATCTATTAAACGTCTGCAAAAAGAATTAACGAAATATCAATTTCCAAATAAAAATAACAGCAGTTCTCGTGAGCGCTAAAGTTTCTGTTTTTTACAGCAAGTTCAACAAGACTTTCCCCAAGTCTTCCCAACGGTTCTACTTGGCACAAACACTAATTAAACACAAAAACACAACCAAAATAGAGTCTAGATAATTTATTTATTACTAAACAGGAGAAAAAATCAAGGAATAAAAATAAAATTGGGTTGCCTCCCAACAAGCGCTATCCTTTAACGCCCCTAGCTAGGCATAATAAGCAAGAATAGGTCTAGGTATTGTCATCTTTGGTAGGCAATCCATAAGTGGCTATCCTAATAGATTCATAAGGTAATTTAATTTTATTTCTAGGAAAGTGTTACATGCCTTTCCTTAATGGAAATTGGAATCTAATATTTCCTTCCTTCATATCATTAATTGCACCAATCGTTCTAAGGAAAGGTCTACCAAGAATAATTGGACATTAAGGATTGCAATCTATGTCAAGAACAATAAAATCTACGGGCACATAATTACTATTTTCAACAATAATAACATCATTAATTCTTCCCATAGGTTTCTTAATAGTGGAATCCGCAAGGTGCAAGTTTAGAGAGCAATCATCAAAATCACGAAAACCTAACAAATCACACAAAGTCTTTGGAATCGTGGAAACACTAGCACCCAAATCACATAAAGCATAGCATTCATGATATTTAATTTTAATTTTAATATTTGTTTCCAACTCATCATAAAGTTTTCTAGGGATAGAAACTTCCAATTCAAGTTTTTCTTCATAAGATTGCATCAAGGCATCAACGATATGTTTAGTAAACACTTTATTTTGACTATAAGTGTGAGGAGAATTTAGCACGGATTGAAACAAGGAAATACAATCAATCAAAGAGCAATTTTCATAGTTAAATTCCTTGAAATCCATAATAGTGGGTTTAGCAACATCTAGGGTTTTAATTTCTTCAATCCCACTTTTATCAATTTTAGCATCAAGATCAAGAAATTCCGAATTCTTGGAATGCCTTCTAGGTAAAGGTGCATCATATTCAGTCCCATCATTATCAAGATTCATATTGCAAAACAACAATTTAATAGGGGACACATCAATACCTTTTAGATCTTCATCTTTATTTTCATAGCAACTAGAAGAACAGGCCTTTATAAAGGCATCTTTCTTAGCACGCATCCTAGCGGTTCTTTCTTTGCACTCATCAATGGAAATTCTCATGGATTTGAGAGACTCATTGATATCATGCTTAGGTGGAATAGATCTAAGTTTCAAAGAATCAACATCAAGAGAAATTCTATCAACGTTCCTAGCCAAATCATCAATCTTAACCAATTTTTCTTCAATCATAGCATTAAAATTCTTTTGTGAAGTAATAAATTCTTTAATATTAGATTAAAAATAAGAGTGCATCTTATTATAATTTCCATAAGAATTGTTTTAGGAATTACCATAATTATTAGAGGGATTACTAGGATAAGGCCTAGGATTAAAATTTCCTCTATACGCGTTGTTACCAAAATTGTTCCTACCAACAAAATTCACATCCATAGATTCATTATTATTCTCAATCAAAGTAGACAAGGGCATATCATTAGGACGAGAAGAAACACTCTTATTAGCAAATAATTTCATAAGTTCATCCATCTTTCCACTCAAAACATTAATTTCTTCTATCGCATGCACCTTTTTATTAGTAGATCTTTCAGTATGCCATTGAGAATAATTAACCATAATATTATCTAGGAGTTTAGTAGCTTCTCCTAAAGTGATTTCCATAAAAGTGCCTCCCGCGGCCGAATCTAAAAGATTTCTAGAAGAAAAATTCAAACCGGCATAAAAATTCTGAACAATCATCCACAAGTTTAAACCATGAGTAGGGCAATTACATATCATTAATTTCATTCTCTCCCAAGCTTGTGCAACATGTTCATGATCAAGTTGCTTAAAGTTCATAATATCGTTTCTAAGAGAGATGATCTTAGCGGGAGGAAAATACTTAGAGATAAAAGCATCTTTGCACTTGTTCCATGAATCAATACTATTTTTAGGCGAAGACGAAAACCAAGCTTTAGCATGATCTCTAAGCGAAAAAGGAAATAGCTTCAATTTAACAATATCATTATCCACATCTTTCTTCTTTTGCATGTCACACAAATCAACGAAGCTATTTATATGGGTAGCGGCATCTTCACTAGGAAGTCCGGAAAACGGATCTTTCATCACAAGATTCAGCAAAGCAGTATTAATTTCACAAGATTCAGCATCGGTAAGAGGAGCAATGGAGTGCTAATAAAATAATTGTTGTTGGTATTGGTAAAGTCACACAATTTAGTATTATCTTGAGCCATCATGACAAGCAAGCAAACTAACACACAAGCAAACAAAAAGCAAGCGGGCAAAAGGAGGCAAATAGAGAGGGGGGATAGAGAGAGAGGGCGAATAAAACGGCAAGGGTGAAGTGGGGGAGAGGAAAACGAGAGGCAAATGGCAAATAATATAATGAGGAAGATAAGGGTATGTGATGGGTACTTGGTATGTTGACTTTTGCATAGACCTCCCCAGCAACGGCGCCAGAAATCCTTCTTGCTACCTCTTGAGCACTGCGTTGGTTTTCCTCGTAGAGGAAGGGATGATGCAGCAAAGTAGCGTAAGTATTCCCTTAGTTTTTGAGAACCAAGGTATCAATCCAGTAGGAGGCTACGCGCGAGTCCCTCGTTCCTACACAAAACAAATAAATCCTCGCAACCAACACAAATAGGGGTTGTCAATCCCTATAGGGCCACTTACGAGAGTGAGATATGATAGATATGATGAGATAATATTTTTGGTATTTTTATGATAAAGATGCAAAGTAAATAACTAAGTAGTAGGAGATTAATATGATGAAGATAGACCCGGGGGCCATAGGTTTCACTAGTGGCTTCTCTCGAGAGCATAAGTATTCTACGGTGGGTGAACAAATTACTGTTGAGCAATTGACAGAATTGAGCATAGTTATGAGAATATCTAGGTATGATCATGTATATAGGCATCACGTCCGAGACAAGTGGACCGACTCCTGCCTGCATCTACTACTATTATTCCACTCATCGACCGCTATCCAGCATGCATCTTGAGTATTAAGTTAAAAACAGAGTAACGCCTTAAGCAAGATGACATGATGTAGAGGGATAGACTCATGCAATATGAAGAAAACCCCATCTTGTTATCCTCGATGGCAACAATACAATACGTGCCTTGCTACCCCTACTATCACCTGGAAAGGACACCGCAAGATTGAACCCAAAGCTAAGCACTTCTCCCATTGCAAGAAAGATCAATCTAGTAGGCCAAACCAAACTGATAATTCGAAGAGACTTGCAAAGATAACCAATCATACATAAAAGAATTCAGAGAAGATTCAAATATTATTCATAGATAGACTTGATCATAAACCCACAATTCATCGGTCTCAACAAACACACCGCAAAAAGAAGATTACATCGAATGGTTCTCCACAAGAGAGGGGGAGAACATTGTATTGAGATCCAAAAAGAGAGAAGAGCCATCTAGCTACTAACTATGGACCCGTAGGTCTGAGGTAAACTACTCACACTTCATCGGAGAGGCTATGGTGTTGATGTAGAAGCCCTCCGTGATCGATGCCCCCTCCGGCGAAGCTCCGGAAAAGGCCCCAAGATGGGATCTTGTGGATACAGAAAGTTGCGGCGGTGGAATTGGGTTTTTGGCTCCGTATCTGATCGTTTGGGGGTACGTAGGTATATATAGGAGGAAGGAGTACGTCGGTGGAGCAACAGGGGGCCCACGAGGGTGGAGGGCGCCCCTGGTGGGGGTGGGCGCGCCCCCCTACCTTGTGGCCTCCTCATCTCTTTCTTGACATAGGGTCCAAGTCTTCCGGATCATAATCTTCCTAAAAATCACGTTCCCGAAGGTTTCATTCCGTTTGGACTCCGTTGGATATTCCTTTTCTTCGAAACCCTAAAACAGGCAAAAAACATCAATTCTGGGCTGGGCCTCCGGTTAATAGGGTAGTCCCAAAAATAATATAAAAGTGGATAATAAAGCCCAATAATGTCCAAAACAGTAGATAATATAGCATGGAGCAATCAAAAATTATAGATACGTTGGAGACGTATCAGGCGTGTGGCCTCGAGCCTAGGAAGGGTTGCGTTCACCTCGTGAGCAAACTGCTTGAAGATACGCTGAGATGCTGGGGTCTGATCACCACCCAAGATGCAAGCGATGGCGCGCGGCTCCTGGAAGCCCCCTGCCCCCTCGTCCTGATGGTGGTGGATAACCCACAAGTATAGGTGATCACAATAGTTTTCGAGGGTAGAGTATTCAACCCAAATTTATTGATTTGACACAAGGGGAGCCAAAGAATATTCTCAAGTATTAACAGTTGAGTTGTCAATTCAACCGCACCTGAAAGACTTAATATCTACAGCAAAGTATTTAGTAGCAAAGTAATATGATAGTAGTGATAACGGTGGCAAAGGTAACAGTAGCACTTTTGTAGTGATTGTAACAGTAGCAACGTAAAAGTAAATAAGCATATATCAATATATGAAAAGCTCGTAGGCAACGGATCATAGATGGATAATTATGTCGGATGCGATTCCTCATGCAATAGTTATAACATAGGGTGACACGGAACTAGCTCCATTTCATCAATGTAATGTAGGCATGCATTCCGAATATTGTCATACGTGCTTATGGAAAAGAACTTGCATGACATCTTTTGTCCTACCCTCCCATGGCAGCAGGGTCCTATTGGAAACTAAGGGATATTAAGGCCTCCTTTTAATAGAGTACTAGACCAAAGCATTAACACTTAGTGAATACATGAACTCCTCAAACTACGGTCATCACCGGTAAGTATCCCGATTATTGTCACTTTGGGGTTAACGGATCATAACACATAATAGGTGAATATAGACTTGCAAGATAGGATCAAGAACTCACATATATTCATGAAAACATAATAGGTTCAGATCTGAGATCCTGGCACTCGGGCACTAGTGACAAGCATTAAGCATAGCAAAGTCATAGCAACATCAATCTCAGAACATAATGGATACTAGGGATCAAACCCTAACAAAACTAACTTGATTACATGATAAATCTCATCCAAACCATCACTGTCCAGCAAGCCTACGATGGAATTACTCACACACGGCGATGAGCATCATGAAATTGGTGATGGAGGAAGGTTGATGATGACGATGGAGA
This sequence comes from Triticum urartu, assembly GCF_003073215.2. Taxonomy (NCBI): domain Eukaryota; kingdom Viridiplantae; phylum Streptophyta; class Magnoliopsida; order Poales; family Poaceae; genus Triticum; species Triticum urartu. The sequence goes on along the minus strand of NC_053027.1, from coordinate 414,050,486 downwards.
CAGATTCCCCTATACGGAGCCCCGAACGGACTCCAGATCAGCCCTCCCGAGAGAGATTAGGTCTTGGCGGCGGCTCCGTATCGTAAAACGCGATGAATCCTTCTCTCTGATTATTTTTCTCCCCGAACATGAATATATAGAGTTGGAGTTGAGGTCGGTGGAGCACCAGGCGGCCCACAAGGCAGGGGGCGCGCCCCCCACCCTCTTGGACAGGGTGTGGGCCCCCTGGCCTTGATTCTTTTGCCAGTATTTTTTATATATTCCAAAAATATTCTCCGTTGATTTTCAGGTCATTCCGAGAACTTTTATTTCTGCACAAAAATAACACCATGGCAATTCTGCTGAAGACAGCGTCAGTCCGGGTTAGTTCCATTCAAATCATTCAAGTTAGAGTCCAAAACAAGGGCAAAAGTGTTTGGAAAAGTAGATACGATGGAGGCGTATCAACTCCCCCAAGCTTAAACCTTTGCTTGTCCTCAACCAACTCCTAAACCTTTGATACATGAGCTATTCGAGCATACAAAATAGAATTTCATTTGAAGGTTTAGAGTTTGGCACATACAAATGTACTTGGAAAGGCAGGTAGATACCGCATATAGGAAGGTATGGTGGACTCATATGGAATAACTTTGGGGTTTATGGAGTTGGATGCACAAGCAGTATTCCCGCTTAGTACAAGTGAAGGCTACAAAGAGACTGGGAAGCGACCAGCTAGAGAGCGACAATAGTCATGACCATGCATTAAAATTAGTCAACACTGAATGCAAGCATGAGTAGGATATAATTCACCATGAACATAAATATCATGGAGGCTATGTTGATTTTGTTTCAACTACATGCATGAACATGTGTCAAGTCAAGCCACTCGAATCGTTCAAAGGAGGATACCACCCTATCATACCACATTACAACCATTTTAATAGCATGTTGGCACGCAAGGTAAACCATTATAAACTCCTAGCAAATTAAGCATGGCATGAGCAACTATAATCTCTAATTGTCATTGCAAACATGTTTCATTCATAATAGGCTGAATCAGGAACGATAAACTAATCATATTTACAAAAAACAAGAGAGGTCAAGTTCATACCATCTTCTCTCATCTCAATCAGTCCATCATATATCGTCATTATTGCCTTTCACTTGCACAACCGAATGGTGTGGATAATAATAATATTGCACGTGCATTGGACTAAGCTGGAATTTGCAAGCATTCAATACAAGGGAGAAGACAAGGTAATATGGGCTCTTGGTTAGATCAAGAATAATTCAAATGGGAGCCGCTTCAACATTTTCATCATGGTCTTCTCCTCTCGACCCCCAAAGAACAAGAAAAGAAGTAAAACTATTTACATGGGAAAGCTCCCAGCAAGTAAAAGAAGAACGAGAAATCTTTTGGGGTTTTCTTTTAATTACTACTAGTACAAGCATGGAAAGTAAACTAGATAAAAGCTACAACTAATTTTTTTGGGTTTTTATTAAGGGTTTTCAAACACACAAGAAGAAGGCTTAAAAACAAAATAAACTAGCATGGATGATAGAATGAAAAAGTATGAGCACCGGCAACTAGCATGAGTGTGTGAACATGAATGTAATGTCGGTGAGAAATACATACTCCCCCAAGATTAGGCTTTTGGCCTAAGTTGGTCTATGGCCACAGATGGCCTAGTGGATATCTGAAGTTGAAGCTGGGGTCGTACTGAGATGCAGCAACTACTGCCTGAAGAGCTGCAGCTTGGAGGCAACCTGCCTCTGTCCTCCTCTCATACTCGTTCGCCTCCTCCCTGGTTATAACATATCTCCCTTTTGTCTGAAAGTCAAAGAAAGCAGGAGCAGGGAGCAGCAACATGGACAGTGCGACGCCTGTCAAAGATTAGTCGATACTGGAGAGGTTGTTCATTCCTCTCAATAAACAGATGGCGAACCATAGCATTAAAATCTAGATAAGCAGGAGGCAACTCAATATCATTCTCATGTATTGGTATCTCAAGAAAATTAGCTACACAAGTTGCATAAATTCCACGAAACAAGTCTCCACTTAAACTATTAAGATGCAACCTATGTGCAACAATAGCCCCCAAGTTATATTGTTTATCACCTAATACAACACTCTTGAGAACACTAAGATCGGGAACGCACATGTGACATGCCTCATCTTTACCGTTAATGCATCTACCCACGAAGAGAGCAAAATAATGTATGGAAGGAAAATGAATGCTCCCTATGATAGCTTGTGTGATTTCCCTAGATTCCCCCACAGTAATACTAGCAAGAAAGTCTTTATATCCAGATTTGCGAGGTTCACTAGCATTACCCCACTTCGGGATTTTACAAGCAGTATTAAAATCTTCTAAATCCATGGTATAAGATTTATCATAGAGATCAAATAGGACAGTGTGAGAATTGCGTGATGATGTAAATTTAAACATTCTCACAAAGGAATCAGTTAGGTGATAATATCGGGGGCACTTATCTAACATGAAGCCCTCAAGTTCAGGATTATGCACATACGCGTCAAATTCCTCCTTAATTCCTGCTTGGACCATAAAATCTTCTGGCGGCCACTCACAAGGCTGCACTTGAGCTTCCCTTGGTAGTTCATAATCCGGCTCACGTATCGCGAGCCTAGTTGCCTGCTTTCTCGAGGAACCACCTTGATACATTTTCCTAAACATATTTCTTCCTCTGAAAAATTTCTGAAATTTTTAGTAACTCAAAACAAAATTGAACCAAACTCAACAAATTTGATAGCAACTACTCCCACAAGTGCCTAGAGGCCATATCATGCAATATAACTACTTGGGACCAAATAAATTTGACATGCAAGCTCAAGAACAGGGTCACCTAAGCAGCAAAAATTTCCAATAAATAAAGCAGTAGAACAAAAACTAATTGGACCATTGGAGGAGTCACATACCGAAAAACAATCCCCCAAAACAGTTTTGTGAATGAAGCTTTGAGCAAGGATATCGAAAATGGCAGCAAGATGAGCTAGAACTCGGGTTTCAGCTGGTGGAGGATTTTTTTCTGGAGGAAGACGAAGTGTGTGGGTGCAAGAATAAGTGGAGGGAGCCCACGTGGGGTCCACGGGGCAGGGGGCGCGCCCCAGGGGGGTGGGCGCCCCCTCCACCCTCATGGGACACATGGTGGGTCCCCCTGGTGTGTTCTCAGTGCCGAAAATTCTTAAATGTTCTAGAAAAAATCATATAAAATTTTCAAGACATTTGGAGAACTTTTATTTTGGGGGTATTTTTTTATTGCAAGGATAATTCAGAAAACAGATAGAAAATACTATTTTTGCTTTATTTAAACTAAATAACATAAAGTAAAAGGAGAATACAGAGAATTGTGCTTTCTAACTTCATCCATCTCATGCTTGTCAAAAGGAATCCACTAACAAGGTTGATCAAGTCTTGTTAACAAACTCATTCTGAATCGCATAAATCGGAGAAATTTCGAATAACACTAGGTTACCTCAACGGGGATATGCATGTCCCCAACAAGAAGATTATCATATTTCTTCTTGATAGTAGGAAGAGGAAATTCAAAACCTCCAATAGTAATTGTTGGAATTTTTCCAATAGAATTGATAATGTGGACTTGAGGTTGTTTCCTCGAAAAGTGTACCGTATGCTCATTACCATTAACATGAAAAGTGACACTGCCTTTGTTGCAATCAATAACAGCCCCTGCAGTATTCAGAAAGGGTCTACCAAGAATAATAGACATACTATTGTCCTCGGGAATATCAAGAATAACAAAGTCTGTTAAAATAGTAACGTTTGCAACCACAACGGGCACATCTTCATAAATACCGACAGGTATAGCAGTTGATTTATCAGCCATCTGCAAAGATATTTCAGTAGGTGTCAACTTATTCAAATCAAGTCTACGATATAAAGAGAGAGGCATAACACTAACACCGGTTCCAAGATTACATAAAGCAGTTTTAACATAGTTTCTTTTAATGGATCATGGTATAGTTGGTACTCCTGGATCTCCATGTTTCTTTGGTATTCCACCCTTAAAAGTGTAATTAGCAAGCATGGTGGAAATTTCAGCTTCCGGTATCTTTCTTTTATTAGTACTAATATATTTCATATACTTAGCATCAGGATTCATTTTAAGCATATCAGTCAAACGCATACGCAAAAAGATAGGTCTAATCATTTCAGCAAAGCGCTCAAAATCCTCATCATCCTTTTTCTTGGATGGTTTAGGAGGAAAGGGCATGGGTTTCTGAACCCATGGTTCTCTTTCTTTACTATGCTTCCTTGCAACAAAGTCTCTCTTATCATAACGTTGATTCTTTGATTGTGGGTTATCAAGATCAACAGCAGGTTCAATCTCTACATCATTGTTATTACTAGGTTGAGCATCAACATGAACATCATCATTAATATTATCACTAGGTTCATGTTCATTACCAGATTGTGTTTCAGCATCAGAAATAGAAATATCATTGGGATTCTCAGGTGTGTCTACAACAGGTTCACTAGAAGCATGCAAAGTCCTATCATTTTTCTTTTTCTTCTTCTTAGAAGAACTAGGTGTATCAACATTAAATCTTTGAGAATCTTGCTCAATTCTCTTAGGGTGGCCCTCAGGATACAAAGGTTCCTAAGTCATTTTACCCCCTCTAGTCATAACTCTAACAGCATTATCATTTTTCTTATTATTTAAATCATTGAGCAAATCATTCTGTGCTTTAAGTACTTGTTCTACTTGAGTGGTAACCATAGAAGCATGTTTACTAATAAGTTTAAGTTCACCTTTAACTCTAGACATATAATCACTCAAGTGTTCAATCATATAAGCATTACGTTTCAATTGTCTACCAACATAAGCATTGAAGTCTTCTTGTTTAACCATAAAATTATCAAACTCATCCAAGCATTGGCTAGCAAACTTAGTAGATGGGATTTCACATTTATCAAATCTATAGAGAGAATTTACGTTTACTACTTGTGTCGGGTTATCAAGACCATGTATCTCTTCAATAGGTGGTAAATTCTTAACATCTTTAGCTTTAATACCTTTTTCTTTCATAGATTTCTTTGCCTCTTGTATATCTTCACGACTAAGAAATAGAATACCCCTTTTCTTCGGAGTTGGCTTAGGAGTTGGTTCAGGAAGTGTCTAATCATTTTCATTACTCAACATATTATTCAATAGCAATTCAGCTTGATCAACAGTTCTTTCCCTGAAAACACAACCAGCACAACTATCCAGGTGGTCTCTGGAATCATCGTTTAGTCCATTGTAAAAGATATCAAGTATTTCATTTTTCTTGAGAGGATAATCAGGCAAAGCATTAAGTAATTGGAGAAGCCTCCCCCAAGCTTGTGGGAGACTCTCTTCTTCAATTTGCACAAAATTATATATTTCCCTTAAGACAGCTTGTTTCTTATGAGTGGGGAAATATTTAGCAGAGAAGTAATAAATCATATCCTGGGGACTACGCACACAACCAGGAGCAAGAGAATTAAACCATGTTTTAGCATCACCCTTTAATGAGAACGAAAATAACTTAAGGATATAGTAGTAACGAATTTTTTCCTCATGAGTGAATAGGCTAGCTATATCATTCAATTTAGTAAGATGTGCCACAACAGTTTCAGATTCATAGCCATAAAAAGGATCAAATTCAACCAAATTAATTAACTCAGGATCAACAGAGAAATCATAATCCTTATCAGAAATACAGATAGGTGAAGTAGCAAAAGCAGGATCATACTTCATTCTAGCATTCAAAGACTTTTCTTTCAGCTTAACTAACAGTTTCTTAAGATCATATCTATCTTTGCAAGCCAAAAGATCTCTAGCAGTTTCTTCATCCATAACATAACCCCTCAAGCACATCAGGCAATTCATATCTAGGGGGAGAATATTCATCATCACTTTCATCAATATTATCAGTTTCAATAATTTCATTTTCTCTAACCCTAGCAAGTTGTTCATCAATAAATTCACCTAATGGCACAATATTATCAAGCATAGAAGTAGTTTCTTCATAAGCATAATGCGTAGCAGAAGTGGCATCATCAATAACGTGCGACATATCAGAATCAATAGCAGGAGTAGGTGTCACAAGTTTACTCAAAACAGAAGGTGAATGAAGTGCAGAGCTAGATGGCAGTTCCTCACTTCCCCTCGTAGTTGAGGGAAAAATCTTGGTTCTTTCATCTTTCAAGTTCCTCATAGTGATCAACAGATATAAATCCCAAGTGACTCAACGAATAGAGCTATGCTCCCCGGCAACGACACCAGAAAATACTCTTGATAACCCACAAGTATAGGGGGTCGCAACAGTTTTCGAGGGTAGAGTATTCAACCCAAATTTATTGATTCGACACAAGGGGAGCCAAAGAATATTCTCAAGTATTAGCAGTTGTGTTGTCAATTCAACTACACCTGAAAGACTTAATATCTGTAGCAAAGTATTTAGTAGCAAAGTAGTATGGATAATGGTAATAGTGGCAAAAGTATCAGTAGTAGTTTCTATAGCAATCGTAACAGTGGCAATGGAAAAGCAACTAAATAAAGATCAATATGTGAAAAGCTCGTAGGCAATGGATCAATGATGGATAATTATGTCGGATGCGATTCCTCATGCAACAGTTATAACATAGGGTGACACAGAACTAGCTCTAGTTCATCAATGTAATGTAAGCATGTATTCTTAATATAGTCATACTTTCTTATGGAAAAGAACTTGCATGACATCTTTTGTCCTACCCTCCCGTGGCAGTGGGGTCCTATTGCAAACTAAGGGATATTAAGGCCTCCTTTTAATAGAGTACCGGACCGAAGCATTAACACTTAGTGAATACATGAACTCCTCAAGCTATGGTCATCACCAGGAGTGGTCCCGATTATTGTCACTTCGGGGTTACCGGATCATAACACATAGTAGGTGACTATTGTCTTGCAAGATAGGATCAAGAACTCACATATATTCATGAAAACATAATAGGTTCAGATCTGAAATCATGGCACTCGGGCCCTAGTGACAGGAATTAAGCATAGCAAATTCATAGCAACATCAATCTTAGAATATAATGGATACTAGGGATCAAACCCTAACCAAACTAACTCGATTACATGGTAAATGTCATCCAACCCATCACCGTCGAACAAGCCTACGATGGAATTACTCACACACAACATTGAGCACCATCAAATTTGTGATGGAGGAAGGTTGATGATGACGATGGCGATGGATTCCCCTCCCCGGAGCCCAGAACGGACTCCAGATCAGCCCTCCTGATGAAGATTAGGGCTTGGCGGCGGCTCCGTATCGTAAAACACAAGGAATCCTTCTCTCTGATTTTTTCTCCCCGAACTTGAATATATAGAGTTGGAGTTGACGTCGATGGAGCCTCAGGGGGCCCACGAGGCAGGGGGCGCGCCCCAGGGAGGGCCCCTGCACCCTCATGGACAGGGTGTGGGCCCCTTACGCTGATTCTTTCACCAGTATTTTTTTATAAATTCCAAAACGCTTCTCCGTGAATTTCCAGGTCATTCTGAGAACTTTTATTTCTGCACAAAATAACACCATGACAATTCTGCTGAAAACAGCGTAAGTACGGGTTAGTTCCATTCAAATCATGCAAGTTAGAGTCCAAAACAAGGGAAAAAGTGTTTGGGAAAGTAGATGCGTTGGAGATGTATCAGCTAGCTCATTCTGGGCCATGTCCATGAGGCCCCATTCCTCCTTATTTTCTATCTCCTCCAGCTCGGAGTCGACATCACCAAACTTGAAGACTAGTGGCAGATGTCGGTGTTCTAGGAACGGGGGTCCCCAGACTTGCCTGCCGGCGGCCCACGCGGTGGCTTCTCCAGCGGCATCGGTTAGTCCATTATAAAAGATATCAAGTATTTCATTTTTCTTGAGAGGATGATCGGGCAGAGCAATAAGTAATTGGAGAAGCCTCCCCCTAGCTTGTGGGAGACTCTCTTCTTCAATTTGCACAAAATTATGTATTTCCCTTAAGGAGCCAGTTTCTTATGAGAGGGGAAATATTTAGCAGAGAAGTAATAAATCCTATCCTGGGGACTACACACACAACCAGGATCAAGAGAATTAAACCATGTTTTAGCATCACCCTTTAATGAGAATGGAAACAACTTAAGGATCAAGTAATAGCAGGTTTCCTCATCATTAGTGAACAGGGTGGCTATATCATTTAATTTAGTAAGATGTGCCACAAGCCCACAACAGTTTCAGATTCATAGCCATAAAAAGGATCATATTCTACCAAAGTAATTAACTCAGGGTCGATAGAGAAATCATAATCCTTATCGGAAATAAAGATAGGTGAAGTAGCAAAAGCAGGGTCATATTTCATTCTACCATTCAAAGACTTTTCTTTAAGCTTAACTAATAATTTCTTAAGATCATATCTATCATTGCAAGCTAAAAAGTCTCTAGCAGTTTCTTCATCCATAACATAACCTTCAGGAACAACAGGCAATTCATATCTAGGGGGAGAATCTTCATCATCACTTTCATCAATATTATCAGTTTCAATAATTTCATTCTCTCTAACCCTAGCAAGTTGTTCATCAAGAAATTCACCTAGTGCCACAATATTATCAAGCATAGAAGTAGTTTCATCATAAGTATCATGCAAAGAAGAAGTGGCATCATCAATAACATGCGACATATCATAATGAATAGCAGGAGCAAGTTTACTCAAAACAGAAGGTGAATCAAGTGCAGAGCTAGATGGCAGTTCCTTACCTCCCCTCGTAGTTGAGGGAAAGATCTTGGTTCTTTTATCTTTCAAGTTCTTCATAGTGATCAGCAGATATAAATCCCAAGTGACTCAAAGAACAGAGCTATGCTCCCCGGCAACGGCGCCAGAAAATAGTCTTGATAACCCTCAAGTATAGGGGATCGCAACAGTTTTCGAGGGTAGAGTGTTCAACCCAAATTTATTGATTCGACACAAGGGGAGCTATCGGTGTCAAAACCGGCGGGTCTCGGGTAGGGGGTCCCGAACTATGCGTCTAGGCGGATGGTAACAAGAGGCAGGGGACATGAAGTTTTACCCAGGTTCGGGCCCTCTTGATGGAGGTAAAACCCTACGTCCTGCTTGATTAATATTGATGATATGGGTAGTACAAGAGTAGATCTACCATGAGATCAGAGAGGCTAAACCCTAGAAGCTATCCTATGGTATGATTGTATGTGGTCCAACGGACTAAAACCCTCCGGTTTATATAGACACCGGAGGGGGCTAGGGTTACACAAGGTCGGTTACAAAGGAGGAAATATACATATCCGTATTGCCTAGCTTGCCTTCCACTCCAAGTAGAGTCCCATCCGGACACGAGACGAACTCTTCAATCTTGTATCTTCATAGTCCAGCAGTCCGGCCAAAGGATATAATCCGGCTGTCCGAAGACCCCCTATTCCAGGACTCCCTCAATAGCCCCCAAACCAGGCTTCAATGACGATGTGTCTAGCACGCAGTGTTGTCTTCGGCATTGCAAGGCGGGTTCTTCTCCAACTTTCAAGTGTTCGTAAGCAGTGTCCGGCTCCATAAATGTTGAACCTCTTGGCTTCTGTGCCCAATAAGGGCTATCTCCCACGCGTCGAATGAATACGAGGCGCCAGGGCATTTTTACATTCACCCCCTTAGCCAGATAAATAAATTGTCTATTAAAGGGATGGGGATTCTTAGATCCGATCCATATCATCCTCCCCCAGCGAGAATTCATCAGAGCGTGTTTCGGAAAGATCCATTCCAGCATGGCCGACCTCCGCAGCTCCTCCTCCCGCCCCCGTAGCCCTAAGCCCAGTGATTGGGAGAGGTGTTCAGTCCCGCACAGTCGATTAGTCGAGCTGCAGACTAAGGGATTTCTCCCTCCGGCATATATGGTGCCTGTTCAAGCCGGGCTCGCCACCTACAATGGCGGGGCGCAAGCAGAGAGCCTTCCTTGTCCCTCCATGGGGGAATGGGTCTGCCTTGTTCCTTATTTACCAAGGGGACTCGGATTTCCAGTTCATCTGTTCCTCCGCGGGCTCCTGGAGTTCTACGGCCTCCAATTACACAATCTCACCCCTGCCTCCATTCTACATATCGCCGGCTATGTTGCTCTATGCGAGTTGTTCCTGGGCTGCAAGGCTCACTTCGAGCTGTGGAAAAGGATATTCTGCCTTGTCCCTCGCACATAGAGGAAATCACTTTATTAAGTGGGCGGAGCCGAAATATGGCGCATCGCCGATACCGGATACCTGTCCGATACCCCGAAGAAGACGTCCGAAGACTGACCTTTAGAATGGTTTTATATGGAGGACGTCCCCCTTCCGGACCCTGTTCGGCGGGGTCTTCATGAGTTCAACAATGCTCCTCTGAAGAAGCGCCGAAGTTGGCGCCCACGGAGCCCCCAGGCGGAAGACAACGGAGAAGTCCTCTATCTGATGAACCGGATCGAAGCACTGGCTCGATTAGGATTGACAATAATCGAAGTTATGTCGATTTGCATAATGCGGGGAGTGCAGCCACTTCAATATCGTGGGCACCCCTTGTGGTGTTATAACGGGGCGGATGACACCACCCGCTGCGGGCGTAAGGGTCCGGACAATGCTGCCGCTCTAGCAAAGATTCTATCCGAACTGTTCAAGGGTGAGGAAGATGAGTTCACCCGCGTCAAGCCACGGGATGGATTCTCCATGTACAATCCTCCAAGCTGGGTAAGTTATATCTCCCTGCTCCCATTTTTCCCGCATTCGTAGTCGTAAGTATTCACCTTGCCACTTTGCGGCAGGAACTGTGAAAAGCCATAAAGGAGGCCAGCAGCCCTTCTCCATAACCAGAGGACCCTGACCAGGCCCTCGACTCCGGACTTGAAGAAGATCTGGTTATCTCTGTGGAACTGATAGACCAGCAGTTCTATCAGTTAAGCTACGATGATGCCCTGGTGGCCATTACGACCGATTATCCCGGACTGCTCCCTGCATCGCTGGTAAGAAAAATCAAAAAGTCCCAACTCCAAAACAAGGATCCCCATTTAGGCACTTCACCCACCATATACACATGGCATCTTTTACAGGGAAGGCATTCGGGACACCCTGCCGAACCCGCAGCAACTCGCCAACAAGAGGCACCGAGGCCGGGTAGGCCAAAAAGGAAGATGGTCAGGACGGAGACACCGGCGCAAAGGTATAGGAAAAACCCCGCTCCGTGGTTGTCATATTTCTCAAAATGTAATGACGCCCGCGTTTCTTTAACAGAAAAAACGCTCACCGGAATATGTCCGGCAATGCTGCCAATCAAGCTTCCACCAGTCGGGCGCCAGGACCGGACATGGAGGCAGAAGCCGATATGGGGCAGGCGTCGGATAATCCCCCTACAGAGGCTGCAAATATATTATCCGCTACAAACTCAGAAGTGGAAAGCGCCATGAATCATAGGCGCCGTCGGGCCATACTCCGTGACGCTTGTTTCTCACCAGAGGCGTTCGACGCCTTTAATTCTGGAGAGGCATACCTCCGTGCTGCTCAAGATGGTCTAGCCAGAGCCACGGATCAGTATGTAAAGGATGTATGGGTGAGTAAATCTGGCGATTTATATGTATCAGTAGCCCCTGAGACTTGAAACAGTTAGCAGAACTGATTTAAGGATCATCTTTGATGTGCAGGTTCTTACAGAGAAGAATACTAGGCTGTCCCAGGAGCTGGAGGAATGCAAGGCCCAACTGCGGGCCGCTCTTGCCGCATTGCAGGAACAGAAAAAATCTCCCGCTGGTAACATTTACTTTAAAGAGTGATGGTTACCGTATAGTGTGTGGCATAGCTGCAGTTCTAACAACAGATGTTGCAGATGAATCCAGGGAGAATCCGAAGGACCAGCATGTTATACGACTGCTAGAAGCTGGCAAACGCGTGCTGACTGAGGTTAGGCGGGAGAAAAACAATCTCCAAGATGCCAATGTTAAGCTGAGCGTTGAACTAAAAGACTTTTAGGGCCAGCTTGCAGACTCCGAGAAGGAGAATAAGCGGCTTTGGCGCGGCATTTTCAGTAAGTGCTTGAACAAATCCTGTTAAACGAGTTCGGCGAAGAAGTCGACTGACAGCGTTCTGTCTGTAGGTATGCTGACGGGTCGTCCCGCGGAGGAAATGCCCGGGTCTGCGGGTGATCTTCTATTCGAGCTGCCACATCTGCACGAACAAGTTCGGCAGGTGATGTAGGGTGTTGCCCAAGCCTTGTGGCCGTCCGTCTCACTGCCAGAAGGCGTTGCAGAGCTTGTGGAGAAGCTAAAGGGAGCACGGAGGCGCTTCCGATTATGGAAGATATCAGCCTGTCGACAGGGTGCCAGAGAAGCCCGGGCCATGGTGAAGACGCGGTATACCAAGGCAGACCCAAATCACATGACCGAGGTCGGACCTGTGGGGCCTGACGAAAAAGAGATCCCTGTTAGCTTAGTTTATGGGCAAGTAGAATTAGCCGCAAAGTATTCCCAATAGGATTGTAAGCAAGACCGCCTGTTGGATGGTATAGAGGAGGAGTTTAGTCAGTCTGCATGACTATGTAATTAAAGTGACATGTATAATGCCTTCTAGCCGGATTGTAGATCATTTGTCGTTGCGGACCTTTTCGCTTCAACCTCCGGGCCCAATAGTCCGGAGTGAATCCGAATACCCGCTCAGTTATATAAAACCGGGGTATGAGTGGAGACCAGGCATATGGGTCATTAGTGCTTTATCAGACAAGTGCCCAACTAGTTATGTTATATTACATGGGTAGTAAGAAACATCTTCCAGGGAGAATAGTTTCGTTAAGGGTTCCTTTCCCTGGGTAAGCATGCCCTAAAGTGCATGTCCGGACTACGATAGGAAACGCAGAAAAAAAACATCTGGGGGCAGATATGGACAATAAATAAAAATCATCTTTTGTTCACCGACCGAATATTCCCTTAAGAACGCTAGCTTTCGGCTTCACCCAGACTGAGGTACACATCCGGCTGACCCGGCAGTAACAATCGCAAAGGTGCTCCCCTTATGCCCTAGCCGAATTAACGGGAACGTAGGGCATAAATACAAGAGCCAGGCAACCCAGCTTGGCCAAAACTTAAGTCATATCGATGCATATAATGGTGAAAAAAGGTACATGCGGAAGTATAACACATGTGTTGGGCATGAGGCCCAGATAAATAATTTAAGCTTTTGTGAAAGAAGCCCCCAGGTATAAAGAGTGCGGCTAGCGCATCTGTAATGCACAAGCGAGGCACAAGGTGACTGTAACATCCCGATTCTCGGAATGTTTTTTTTAGTCCAAAAACCGGGCATTAAAATTTCATTTGTTTTATTTGTTAACAAAGCTTAAACTGGACTTTTATAATTTGAAGGATTTAATTTGAATTAATACCAACTTAAATTTAAATTGAGTTTGTTCTTCTATTTTAGTTGGGTATTGGTTTTCTCCCTCCAGCATATTAAATTATGCGCATATGTATTTGGAACTTCTTTTGAATTTGTTAGCTTCTATTCCTTTTCTAGATTTTCCTAAGAAGGAAAATATATTTAATTTCTTTTCCCAAACGCTGGGCAATATCCAACGCCCAATCTACCTTCTCTTATTCCTCTCACCCGTATGGACCCAGCCCATCTCTTTTATTTTTCTTTCTCCATATCTCTTGGACTGTAGCGCAACAACTCCCTCTCTAATTCCCTCCTCCCTCATGGGCCTGTCCCGATCTGGCCCATCACTCCTAACCGAACGAACCTCTCTTCTCGTTTCTCTATTCTCTGTACGTTCACAACTCAGGGAAAGAGGAAACGTCAACAGCCAGGTACTTAAGAGACACAGCCCTCAGTAATTCCCATCAATCCCATCGTTTCCAAAACTGATGCCATCATATTCAGCGCCTCCACCTTCTCTTCCATTCCCGTAGCAACCCCTTCCCTCTTCCTTTCCCCTGTCTCCAAGGCAACTTCATGAACTTTGAAGCTCCATGGACACCGATGCTCGATCCCGATGACTCGGACCATCTCTACTCGAATCCTTGTGCCATAAACTCCTCCTCCACGCCATGATTCCATTCAGGGAAGAAAGAACATGATCTGTCGACCACACACGAAGAATTCTGCATGTCCGCGTACATTGTTCATCAAGTTTGTCACACCGTTCCGTCAAACTCGGTGAGCCTCTATCAAATTCCTTTTGCACGCGTGCTTTTCATCACCTAGTGTATCCCGTAGACATCATGATTCCACCTATCTCTATCGTTGGCAGCGTGTGTCCGAAACCGAGATCGATTGCTGGCAACGACATATCTTTTTTTGTTTTCTGTTCGTCAGATGGTCTTGAGGTCAACATCTGAAATGATAGTTTTGGTTATAGGAACTCGGCGGTATATTTAGATTGTCGTTGTAATAGGTGTGTTGTGGGGTGGTTTTAATCATAGTTGTTTTGGGTTAAATTCAAGTGAGTTTCTTGTTCGGTTAACTTTTATGTTAATATGTTTTTTATTGCATGTTCATGACATGTCTAGATGTTACTCTTAAATATTTCATAATGTTAGGAGTGCATGCTAATCATCTCATATATTTTACAGAGAGTGTCATGTGATTTCTTAGACGTATTTGTAGGATTATTTAAATTGTCAAATATAGTATGATCTTGATGGTATTTTTCTTTGGTGCGTGCATAGTCCTAGGATATGTCCCTTTACAAGTCTTTGCAAATTCTTACCATGTGTGCGAGTTGATTGGTGTATCGGATTATTATTGTTCGTAAATGCTTGTCAGGTGTTACTATTTTAATTAGATTTGGAGCATTGATAGGTAATCGTATTGTTATCATTTAAATAATTCCTAGTACTGTTTATGGTTCTATGTTGAGAATGCGTACATAATTTTGGTGAATTGTCTCCATGCTTAGGACCTTGTAAGATTATTCTAAGCTTTGTTTGATTTCTTTAATTATTAAATACTTCATGTTTTCTTATTTATTGTTTAGCATGAAGATATCTTATATATGGTTTACATTTTCATTTCCATCCATGTCACATGTTCGTTTTATTGGTTTGAAAGCATGGCATGCCTCTGATAGTTATTAGGCATCATTTGTAGGTGTTTTGCATAGTTTTCTTTATGCTAGATGTCAAATAAAATGCCTTGTTGTTTGGAAATGAGTGCATTATAGTTTGTTGTGTAGAATATAATTTCCAAGTTGTTCCTCTTCTTTCTAGATGTTTGTTATCCATGATTTCATGGTTGGATGCTTTATGTCATTCATATTTGTATTGCTATATAGAATCATTCTGATGGAATAAAACTAGTTTATTGCATATTGATAATTATCATGTGTGTTTATTTATATTAGTTTTATTACCATGCCGTGTTAAGAATTACTTACAGTAGAATGGATGTTTGGTTGTATGCATACCATGTACTATATCATTTCTAGTTTGCATTGTATGACTACACATATGGTTAGCCCTGATTTACATTATAGTAGTTTGTTGACCTTGTGTATATTTTTATTGAGCAACTTCTTGCTTGATCAATACTATGCCATGTTGTTGGGATTGTATAAATGGATTTCATAGCATGTGTGTAACGACCCGTGTGTCGTATGATGCTTAGGTTGTCCAGTTATGTATTAGCAAGTCTAGGTTGTACTAGGTAGAAATACATGTCTTCATGTCATTCATGCTAGTATAGCACATTGCTTGATGTGATTCATGCCATGACCTAGATGTGTTCCTGCTTAGTATGCTTTTCCCTTTTGCTTATAAGTCACAACTAGCATGATAGTGTTGTGTGCTAATGCCATTCTTGATAGTCATGTTAGTTGATATCAACTAAGTTATGTCGTAGTTATAAGTTGTATTCTACTGGTAGCATAGTTTGGCATCTTGTGTCATGATCATCCATGCTTAGCATTATATCTAGTCTACCGCACTATTACATTGGGTATGCCTAGACTTCTTCATATCTACTTTATCTAGTTGAAGCATTGTTATATGTCTAGTTGTCACTCATGCAAGTGATCTTTCATGTCTTATTTTGTCTATGTGCTATAATTGAGTACTTAGTCTCTTGTGCATTCTTATGGATGATCACTTTGGTCTTATGATAGCCTCGAGAGTGTTGGGTCTTGTTGCGATAGTTTAGCACATGCTTAAGATAGTTTGCCTTTCATGTTAGTTGAGTTGTATCTTCCTCATATGCTTAGTGTGCATAGTTTGATCTACTATGTAAGCATGAAGTGCTAATCTTATTATTAGTGGTTACTTGAGTATTTGTTGTTCTTTAGTAGTAAGGCCAGATTCTAGTTTAGTATCTTATCATGATCACTCGTATGTGTCATGCTTGTGTCATTTGCTTAGACATCTAGTGAATCTATACTCACATGTATTGTGTGAGATTTGTGTTATTATTAAGTTGTTTAATTAGTTTCTACCTTAATTAGTATTGGTTTGTCTTCTTTTATAGATATGCATTCTAATAGTTTTTATGATTTATGTTTAGTCTTTGATTGTTGTTAACCATTATGAGTATTTGGATTCATCCAAATATTTATTCTCGGTTGATTGTTACTCTTAATCATATCATGCCTAGGATAGATGTGCATCCATTTGTTCAATGTGTTGTGTAGTTCTTATTAATTGTTAGAGAAATGAATTGGTTTGATATAGTGCAGTTGATTCTGTTTCCTTTTAATATTGTTGTATGATGTTTCGTTTCTTGACTAGAATGGTTTGTAATGTTGGTTTAGTTGTCTTATAGAATACTTGCTTTTGTTTGATTATATAGTTGTTGTATATGTTTGGTTGCAATTGACCATTATATCATGTCATGTTATGATTGAGTAGTTGAAATGCATCGGATGGATTATTCCATGTATGTTCATGCAATTTGGTTTGTTCGTAACGATTTCCTATATAGTAAGCTGAGATGTGTAGTGGGCACTGCTAATGGTTAGTACCATAGTTTGTATTAGAACATTAGTATTGTTGGCAAGCCTTGATTATCCATCATCAACTAAACCCTGTCAATTCATCGAGTCCTCTACTTACCTTCCAGTCATGCTATCTCCTTTTGGAATCACCATCTGATCAATATCTTGCTATCCATCCACTCCTATTGTTGTTTTGGATGTTA
Source organism: Triticum urartu (assembly GCF_003073215.2). Lineage (NCBI taxonomy): Eukaryota > Viridiplantae > Streptophyta > Magnoliopsida > Poales > Poaceae > Triticum > Triticum urartu. Next base: position 414,033,364 of record NC_053027.1, on the reverse strand, counting down.
TTAATTTGGAATTTATTGCTTTGGTATTTATTTGATTTTTGTTTGCTATCGTTATGAAGAGTAGGGAGTGACGATGTTGGAGAAGGACATAATCAGGTTATCGAAGGACTCAACAACGAAGGCATGCCTCCTTCTTTGATCATATTTATCCTATGTTTACAAAATTGCATTTTGTTTTATGGCTACTATAGGCATGCTATTTTATCTCGTAGCTAGCGTGTCGATTGACACATTACCCTGATCCGCTTGTCGCCTATTCACTTGACACCTGAGTAGAATTATATAGTATTCTGGTAGAGTAGAAATGCTTAGCCATGCTTATTACCCTATAGGTTCTTTGTTGAATGATCTTTGAGTCATTGACACTTGAAACTTATTGTTGAGCTCGCTGAGCTAGGCAAGTTGGCCTTGTTGACCTTCTCTATTCTCTTCTACTCTGGGTGAAACCTACCATCTGAATACTGATGCGGGCGACAGCTGAATCAAGGATTGAAGGAGCGATTGGCTGCCCTTCATGAGCTGAAGGGGTAATCAGTCGTCCGTGCCGCATGAGGCCTAATAAGTCTTGGATTTGAAGATTGTGATAACAGTACATCCACATGCTTTATGGGCACTGGCTTGGTCAAGTAAGCTAGTCAGCCTTAGGTGTCGATGTTGCCGTACCGTAGATGGGATAGCTGCCTTGCGAGGAGTATCCTCGACACAGATGGGGGGACCGGTTTGAGGACGTACTCTCAGTTCCGTGCGCCAGACCCGGTGGGCATGTCACATCTTTGGGGGATCTAGTCCAAAGACCTCGTCACAATCTCCCTGCTGGTATACCAGATGGTGTACTACGCTAGCGACGTCTAGTGGCAACAAGTCGGGATTGTGTCATGTGGGTAAAGTGTACGACCTGTGCAGAGTGTAAAACTATTCAAATAGCCGTGTCCACGGTCAAGGACAGCACATGAATCTTTCTTGACATACAGGACCTGTTTTGCTTATTCCCTATTTACCCCTATTCTTGGAACCTATGAAGAGTGTGAGTTGATCGAGGATCCTCACTTTGATGAAAGTTATTCTGGAGATAAAACACATTCTCATCAAAAACTGCTTTTATCCAACTGCTTTATTTGTCAAACAAAATTATCTTTATGCAAATGAGCCATACAGCCTTCCTATGAAGCCACATGTAGCTATTAGGTCCTTCCCCGTGGGAGGCATGTTGAGTACGTAATGTAGTCATGGCAATAATTTTGTTGACAAGAGAGTTACCTGGAGACGAAGATGATGACTACGACTACTATCGCGATCTATAGAAGTGCGGTCACGTGGACTACATCGACTGCCTGTGGCTGAGATGGAGTCACTACGCATTTTACTTCCCGCTGTTTTCTGATTGTAATGTCATGAGACAACTCACTAGGTATGTCTTGTGACAAATATACTACTTCTAATGCTTTTACGTATTCTGCAATGATATCATTTCACTGTGTTGTCAACAATGATCCTGGGGTTGACAAATACACACAGGAGGGTCTGGAAGTTAATTCCAGGTTCTCCCAGAAGTGGTATCAGAGCCGATGTTGACCTAGTCACGTGGCCTTAGTTAGAAATGGAAAGCCTTAGGGACTATTTTTATAAGAAAAACTATTTTGAAAAGGATCATTCTCGTACTCTTCTCCTTCAATGCTGTGCCAAGAAACCCTTTTCCCTGCCCTTGGTGTTGAAAAGTCAGAAGCTTCACACGATGTGCCAAGAATTTCAAGATAATTTCAACCCCTCAAGCTTTGAGTAGCAACATTTTTCCCAAGAGAAGACACTTTGAGACCTCAAGAAGTCAACAACGTTGAAGATTTGCTCCAAGAATTATTGTGACCATCCATATAGGATTAGGTTGGTTAACACCCATGTAGTGATAGAAATCATAGTTTGTAGACGCAAAAACTTTCTTGTATGAGTATTATCTGCATATTTTTGGTGTTTTCCTATGCAGTGATACTAAAACCCAATTTGCCAAAAAGAGTTGTTTTTGAGTTTTATTTGGATAGCTTCATGATTATCTGGGTGTTATCTTTTGTTTATCTTCTGGGGTATCTCCTCCTTATGTAGGATTCTTTTACTCCTCTTAAACTCTTTCCCTCTTCTCTATAAACCCTGGAGGTCACCTTGAGATGAACGAAGTTGCAACAACCCGTTTAGAGATCTATTATCCAATTGAACCCCATGGAAAACTACTTTTAAGGGGGTAGTAGACAATGATTGTGTCAAGATTGAAGATTTTAAGACCTTCATTCACTAGGAAGACGAAGATTGAAGACCTTCAGTACACCTACCATAACATTCAAACTTGAAGGATCAATTAGTCTAGCCAGACCAATGCTTCACCTACGGAAGGACAAGCTGAAGAATGTTCAACCAGTTACAGAAGCTATCAGATTACCATTGCCATGATCGAAGGATTGTTTACAAGTCTTGAAACCTAGAAGAATTATGACAAGAGAAGTATCTCCAATGAAGACCCAAAACCACCTATCACCAAGATCAGAATGAGAACTGATTCCACAAGTTTCCTAGAAGAACTATGTCGAAGACGAAGCTAATCCAAACCCATTCTCTTTAGTCATCCCAAATCTCGGGGACGAGATTTCTTTTAAGGTGGGTAGACTTGTAACATCCCGATTCTCGGAATGTTTTTTTTAATCCAAAAATCCTGGCGTTAAAATTTCATTTATTTTATTTGTTAACAAAGCTTAAACTGGACTTTTATAATTTGAAGGATTTAATTTGAATTAATACCAACTTAAATTTAAATTGAGTTTGTTCTTCTCTTTTAGTTGGGTTTTGGTTTTCTCCCTCCAGCATATTAAATTATGCGCATATGTATTTGGAACTTCTTTTGAATTTGTTAGCATCTATTCCATTTCTAGATTTTCCTAAAAGGAAAATATATTTAATTTCTTTTCCCAAACGCTGGGCAATATCCAACGCCCAATCTACCTTCTCTTATTCCTCTCACCCGTATGGACCCAGCCCATCTCTTTTATTTTTCTTTCTCCATATCTCTTGGACTGTAGCGCAACAACTCCCTCTCTAATTCCCTCCTCCCTCATGGGCCTGTCCCGATCTGGCCCATCACTCCCAACCGAACGAACCTCTCTTCTCGTTTCTCTATTCTCTGTACGTTCACAACTCAGGGAAAGAGGAAACGCCAACAGCCAGGTACTTAAGAGACACAACCCTCAGTAATTCCCATCAATCCCATCGTTTCCAAAATTGAAGCCATCATATTCAGTGCCTCCACCTTCTCTTCCATTCCCGTAGCAACCCCTGCCCTCTTCCTTTCCCCTGTCTCCAAGGCAACTTCATGAACTTTGAAGCTCCATGGACACCGATGCTCGATCCCGATGACTCGGACCATCTCTACTCGAATCCTTGTGCCATAAACTCCTCCTCCACGCCATGATTCCATTCAGGGAAGAAAGAACATGATCTGTCGACCACACACGAAGAATTCTGCATGTCCGCGTACACTGTTCATCAAGTTCGTCGCACCGTTCCGTCAAACTTGGTGAGCCTCTATCAAATTCCTTTTGCACGCGTGCTTGTCATCACCTAGTGTATCCCGAAGACATCATGATTCCACCTATCTCCATCGTTGGCAGCGTGTGTCCGAAACCGAGATCGATTGGTGGCAACGACATATCTTTTTTTGTTTTCTGTTCGTCAGATGGTCTTGAGGTCAACATATGAAATGATAGTTTTGGTTATAGGAACTCGGCGGTATATTTAGATTGTCGTTGTAATAGGTGTGTTGTGGGGTGGTTTTAATCATAGTTGTTTTGGGTAAAATTCAAGTGAGTTTCTTGTTCGGTTAACTTTTATGTTAATATGTTTTTTATTGCATGTTCATGACATGTCTAGATGTTACTCTTAAATATTTCATAATGTTAGGAGTGCATGCTAATCATCTCATATATTTTACAGAGAGTGTCATGTGATTTCTTAGACGTATTTGTAGGATTATTTAAATTGTCAAATATAGTATGATCTTGATGGTATTTTTCTTTGGTGCGTGCATAGTCCTAGGATATGTCCCTTTACAAGTCTTTGCAAATTCTTACCATGTGTGCGAGTTGATTGGTGTATCGGATTATTATTGTTCGTAAATGCTTGTCGGGTGTTACTATTTTAATTAGATTTGGAGCATTGGTAGGTAATCGTATTGTTATCATTTAAATAATGCCTAGTACTGTTTATGGTTCTATGTTGAGAATGCGTACATATTTTTGGTGAATTGTCTCCATGCTTAGGACCATGTAAGATTATTCTAAGCTTTGTTTGATTTCTTTAATTATGAAATACTTCATGTTTTCTTATTTTCTTATTGTTTAGCATGAAGATATCTTAGATATGGTTTACATTTTCATTTCCGTCCATGTCGCATGTTTGTTTTATTGGTTTGAAAGCATGGCATGCCTCTGATAGTTATTAGGCATCATTTGTAGGTGTTTTGCATAGTTTTCTTTATGCTAGATGTCAAATAAAATTCCTTGTTGTTTTTAAATGAGTGCATTATAGTTTGTTGTGTAGAATATAATTTCCAAGTTGTTCCTCTTCTTTCTAGATGTTTGTTATCCATGATTTCATGGTTGGATGCTTTATGTCATTCATATTTGTATTGCTATATAGAATCATTCTGATGGAATAAAACTAGTTTATTGCATATTGATAATTATCATGTGTGTTTATTTATATTAGTTTATTACCATGCCGTGTTAACAATTACTTACAGTAGAATGCATGTTTGGTTGTATGCATACCATGTACTCTATCATTTATAGTTTGCATTGTATGACTACACATATGGTTAACCTTGATTTACATTATAGTAGTTTGTTGACCTTGTGTATATTTTTATTGAGCAACTTCTTGCTTGATCAATACTATTCCATGTTGTTGGGATTGTATAAATGGATTTCATAGCATGTGTGTAACGACCCATGTGTCGTATGATGCTTAGGTTGTCTATTTATGTATTAGCAAGTCTAGGTTGTACTAGGTAGAAATACATGTCTTCATGTCATTCATGCTAGTATAGCACATTGCTTGATGTGATTGATGCCATGACCTAGATGTGTTCCTGCTTAGTATGCTTTTCCCTTTTGCTTATAAGTCACAACTAGCATGATAGTGTTGTGTGCTAATGCCATTCTTGATAGTCATGTTAGTTGATATCAACTAAGTTATGTCGTAGTTATAAGTTGTATTCTACTGGTAGCATAGTTTGGCATCTTGTGTCATGATCATCCATGCTTAGCATTATATCTAGTCTACCGCACTATTACATTGGGTATGCCTAGACTTCTTCATATCTACTTTATCTAGTTGAAGCATTGTTATATGTCTAGTTGTCACTCATGCAAGTGATCTTTCATGTCTTATTTTGTCTATGTGCTATAATTGAGTACTTAGTCTCTTGTGCATTCTTATGGATGATCACTTTGGTCTGATGATAGCCTCGAGAGTGTTGGGTCTTGTTGCGATAGTTTAGCACATGCTTAAGATAGTTTGCCTTTCATGTTAGTTGAGTTGTATCTTCCTTATATGCTTAGTGTGCATAGTTTGATCTACTATGTAAGCATGAAGTGGTAATCTTATTGTTAGTGGTTACTTGAGTATTTGTTGTTCTTTAGTAGTTAGGCCAGATTCTTGTTTAGTATCTTATCATGATCACTCGTATGTGTCATGCTTGTGTCATTTGCTTAGACATCTAGTGAATCTATACTCACATGTATTGTGTGAGATGTGTGTTATTATAAAGTTGTTTAATTAGTTTCTACCTTAATTAGTATTGGTTTGTCTTCTTTTATAGATATGCATGCTAATAGTTTTTATGATTTATGTTTAGGCTTTGATTGTTGTTAACCATTATGAGTATTTGGATTCATCCAAATATTTATTCTCGGTTGATTGTTACTCTTAATCATAACATGCCTAGGATAGATGTGCATCCATTTGTTCAATGTGTTGTGTAGTTCTTGTTAATTGTTTGACAAATGAATTAGTTTGATATAGTGCAGTTGATTCTGTTTCCTTTTAATATTGTTGTATGATGTTTCGTTTCTTGACTAGAATGGTTTGTAATGTTGGTTTAGTTGTCTTATAGAATACTTGCTTTCGTTTGATTATATAGTTGTTGTATATGTTTGGTTGCAATTGACCATTATATCATGTCATGTTATGATTGAGTAGTTGAAATGCATCGGATGGATTATTCCATGTATGTTCATGCAATTTGGTTTGTTCGTAACAGTTTCCTATATAGTAAGCTAAGATGTGTAGTGGCACTGCTAATGGTTAGTACCATAGTTTGTATTAGAACGTTAGTATTGTTGGCAAGCCTTGATTATCCATCATCAAATAAACCCTGTCAATTCATCGAGTCCTCTACTTACCTTCCAGTCATGCTATCTCCTTTTGGAATCACCATCTGATCAATATCTTGCTATCCATCCACTCCTATTGTTGTTTTGGATGTTATTAATTTGGGATTTATTGCTTTGGTATTTATTTGATTTTCGTTTGCTATCGTTACGAAGAGTAGGGAGTGACGATGTTGGAGAAGGACATAATCAGGTTATCGAAGGACTCAACAACGAAGGCATGCCTCCTTCTTTGATCATATTCATCCTATGTTTACAAAATTACATTTTGTTTTATGGCTACTATATGCATGCTATTTTATCTCGTAGCTAGCGTGTCGATTGACACATTACCCTGATCCGCTTGTCGCCTATTCACTTGACACCTCAGTAGAATTATATAGTATTCTGGTAGAGTAGAAATGCTTAGCCATGCTTATTACCCTATAGGTTCTTTGTTGAATGATCTTTGAGTCATTGACACTTGAAACTTATTGTTGAGCTCGCTGAGCTAGGCAAGTTGGCCTTGTTGACCTTCTCTATTCTCTTCTACTCTGGGTGAAACTTACCATTTGAATACTGGTGCGGGCGACAGCTGAATCAAGGATTGAAGGAGCGATTGGCTGCCCTTCACGAGCTGAAGGGGGCAATCAGTCGTCCGTGCCGCATGAGGCCTAATAAGTCTTGGATTTGAAGATTGTGATAACAGTACATCCACATGCTATATGGGCACTGGCTTGGTCAAGTAAGCTAGTCAGCCTTAGGTGTCGATGTTGCCGTACCGTAGATGGGATAGCTGCCTTGCGAGGAGTATCCTCGACACAGATGGGGGGACCGGTTTGAGGACGTACTCTTAGTTCCGTGCGCCAGACCCGGTGGGCATGTCACATCTTTGGGGGATCTAGTCCAAAGACCTCGTCACAATCTCCCTGCCGGTATACCAGATGGCGTACTATGCTAGCGACGGCTAGTGGCAACAAGTCGGGATTGTGTCATGTGGGTAAAGTGTACGACCTCTGAAGAGTGTAAAACTATTCGAATAGCCGTGTCCACGGTCAAGGACAGCACATGAATCTTTCTTGACATACAGGACCTATTTTGCTTAGTCCCTCTTTACCCCTATTCTTGGAACCTATGAAGAGTGTGAATTGATCGAGGATCCTCACTTTGATGAAAGTTATTCTGGAGATAAAACACATTCTCATCAAAAACTGCTTTTATCCAACTGCTTTATTTGTCAAACAAAATTAGCTTTATGCAAATGAGCCATACAGCCTTCCTTTGAAGCCACATGTAGCTATTAGGTCCTTCCCCGTGGGAGGCATGTTGAGTACGTAATGTACTCATGGCAATAATTTTGTTGACAACAGAGTTACCTGGAGACGAAGATGATGACTACGACTACTATCGCGATCTGTAGAAGTGAGGTCACGTGGACTACATCGACTGCCTGTGGCTGAGATGGAGTCACTACGCATTTTACTTCCCACTGTTTTCTGATTGTAATGTCATGAGGCAACTCACTAGGTATGTCTTGTGACAAATATACTACCTGTAATGTTTTTACGTATTCTGCAATGATATCATTTCACTGTGTTGTCAACAATGATCCTGGGGTTGACAAATATACACAGGAGGGTCTGGAATTTAATTCCAGGTTCTCACAGTGACCCTTGAAAGCCTAGAGAAATAATAAAAGAAGGAAAGAAATAGAAACAAGACAGATGATGTATATGCAGAAAATGGACAAAGGGAGGGGACTAACATAGAGTCCGGGGCTAGGCGTAGAATCTTTGGAGCCTGGCCGCGTTCCATGGGTTCAGCTCGAGTCGACTAGTCGATGCATCCCGTAGTCAGTACGCTCCACCGGTCAGAACATGGTCAATAATGAAAGGACCTTCCCATTTGGGCTCGAGCTTGTTCTTTTTCGTATCCGGCAGGCATAGAACTAGTTCGCCAATGTTATAAGTTTTGGCCCGTACTTCTCTGCTTTGCTATCTGCGAGCCTATTGCTGATAAAATGCGGAACGGGCTTTGGCTACGTCGCGCTCCTCTTCCAGGGTGTCCAGACTGTCCTGCCGATCGAGCTCGGCTTCTCTTTCTTCATACATGCGCACTCGAGGTGAGTCATGAATTATGTCACAGGGCAAGACTGCCTCTGCGCCGTACACCATGAAGAAGGGTGTATATCCATTACTACGATTCGGCGTGGTCCACATCCCCCAGAGTACGGAGTCGAGCTCCTCTACCCAGTGCGTGTTAGACTCCGTTAAGGAGCGCACTAATCTGGGTTTAATGCCGCTCATTATAAGACTGTTTGCTCGCTCGACTTGACCGTTGGTTTGTGGGTGATAGACTGAAGCATAATTGAACTTGATGCCCATTTTGCTGCACCAGAGTTTTACCTCGTCGGCCATGAAGTTCGTGCCATTATCAGTGATGATGCTGCGGGGGACGCCATAACGGTGTACAACCCCGGATATGAAGTCTATCACCGGTCCGGATTAGGCTGTTTTAACAGGTTTGGCCTCTATCCATTTGGTGAATTTATCCACCATGACCAATAAGTATTTTTTCTTGTGGGTTCCCCCTTTAAGGGGTCCAACCATGTCAAGCCCCCAGACCGCAAAGGGCCATGTAATGGGGATTGTTTGGAGGGCGGTGGGCGGCATGTGGCTTTGATTTGCAAAAAGCTGGCAACCGGCGCAACATTGGACCATGTCCTGTGCATCTGCCCGGGCCGTTGGCCAATAGAATCCTGTACGGAAGGCCTTGCTTACAAGAGCTCGGGCTGCGGCGTGATGACCGCCGAGTCCGGCGTGAATTTCTGCCAAAAGATTCCACCCTTCCACTTCGGAGATGCACCTTTGAAGGACTCCGGTAGTACTTTTTTTGTACAATTCTCCCTCGTGGACCCTGTAGGCCTTGGATCGCCGCACTATGCAGCATGCCTCATTTTGGTCCTCCGGAAGTTCCTGTCTAGTTAGGTAGGCCAGGAATGGTTCAGTCCACGGGGCAATAATGGCCATTATTTCGTGGGCTGAAGGTGTTATTTCGGTGGCGGGGCCTCCGATTATTTGGGTGGACTTGGAATTTGACTATTTCATCCGCTGGTTTAAAAGAGGTGGATTTGGATCTCTTGTCGAGTATCACATCGTCCCTGTCCACTGTAGAGCGTAGAATGGTTAATTCCTCGGCCGAGAGGGCTTCGGATAATGCCTCGAGGGACGTTGTGGCCGTTTTGTTTTCGGCGCAGAGTGCTGTGTCCGGGTCACTGGCGAGAGTGATGATTCCGTTGGGCCCGGGCATTTTGAGCTTCATGTACCCGTAATGGGGAACGGATTGGAAGATTGTGAATGCCTCCCGTCCTAAAAGAGCATGATAACCACTGCTGAACAGGGCCACATGGAATGTGATTTCTTCAGACCTGTAATTATCCGGCGTGCCGAATACCACATCTAGTGTGATTTTCCCAGCACAGCGTGCTTCCCGACTGGGTATGATTCCTCTAATGGTTGTGCTACTTTGCTCAATGCGGCTCCAGTCTATTTCCATCTTTTGAAGAGTTTCCTCATAGATGAGGTTTAATCCACTGCCGCCGTCCATGAGTACTTTGGTGAGTCGAAAGCCGTCCACGATTGGACTGAGGACCAGTGTGGCTGGTGCTCGGGCTGTTCGGAATTTAGGTTCGTCACTGGCATTGAAGGTAATAGCCGTGTCACTCCATGGATTTACTGCCACTATTTGGCATATTTAGTCCATGCTTCAGAGTGTTCGCTTGCGCCTATTATTTGACGCGGAGGTCTCAAAGGCTGTTAACACCGTATTGTTATCCACGGGATGGTGATCTGTGGTATTTGGGATAAGAAGATCCTCACCACTTTTGGCCACCTGCCGGAGTATCCAACATGCTCTAAGGCTGTGTGTTGGTATTGTATCCGCTGTACTGTGAATTTTGCAGGGTCTGTTGAGCCATCCCTCCAGTACGGTTCCATGCCCTGTAGGTGGTTTTTGCTTTTTGGTAGTTAACCTGGGTGTATTGTGATAATGCACGGATTGGGTTTGTATTCAGGGTCGGATTATCCCAAAAGTTTGTTTCGGTTTTCCAGGCACTTTCCATCGCACAGTACTTTCGTACTATGGACGCCAAGTCAGCGAAGCATGTTATCTCACGGTGATTTATGGCGTTAAGGATTCCCTTGTCCGTGCAATTATTGTAGAAAAATAGGATTGCGTCTTCCTCGCGACAGTCATTAACCTTGTTTATCGCAAGGAGGAATCTGGCCCAATAGTGATGTGCTATTTCCTGGGGCTCTTGCCTGATGTGGGAAAGATCGCTTATGTTTGGGTGGGCAGGTGGAATTGAATCCGAACCCTTACCTGATCTGGGATCCATGGGCCGAGGAGTTTCCAATTTTGGAAGTTCTGGTTCCGGGGTGCTACCCAATAATCCTGGTCCGCTGCCTGACTCTCAGTTCAGGGATTGGATGTTGTCCTCCTGCAAACGGGCATCCGGCTCGGAGAGCTCGGGAATCCGGACATAGTTGGTCTTCAAGATAGAGGAAAGGTCGCCGCATTCTTCCTCCACCACTGCAATATGATGGGTGACCGATGGAGAGTTAATCTCCCTTTGATCAGGTTTAAGCCAAATCCGATCATAGTCCGTAGCGACTCCCAAGGAGGCGATGCAATCCAAGAGCTCATTTAAGGACGCGAGCTCCATTGGATCCATCTGTTCGGCGAGTGCCGATCTGACGTGGAGGCTGTTTTTGATGACCCGAGAAGTCATCGTCGGCGCAGGTGCCGAACAGGCGGTCATGATGAAACCGCCTAGCCGGAGAGTTTGGCCGACAGCCAAAGCTCCCCCGATAGTAGTACCGTCTTTAAAGACGAGACGAGACATCCTTCCTTCTGGCGATGGCACAGAGGAACTCTCAATGAAAGCACCAATGTCGGTGTCAAAACCGGCGGATCTCGGGTAGGGGGTCTCGAATTGTGCGTCTTGGCGGATGGTAACAGGAGGCAGGGGACACGAAGTTTTACCTAGGTTCGGGCCCTCTTGATGGAGGTAAAACCCTATGTCCTGCTTGATTAATATTGATGATATGGGTAGTACCAGAGTAGATCTACCACGAGATCAGAGAGGCTAAACCCTAGAAGCTAGCCTATGGTATGATTGTATGTGGTCCTACGAACTAAAACCCTCCGGTTTATATAGAAACCGGAGGGGGCTAGGGTTACAGAAGGTCAGTTACAAAGGAGGAAATATACATATCCGTATTGCCTAGCTTGCCTTCCACGCCAAGTAGAGTCCCATCCGGACACAAGACGAAGTCTTCAATCTTGTATCTTCATAGTCCAGCAGTCCGGCCAAAGGATATAATCCGGCTGTCCGGAGACCCCCTAATCCAGGACTCCCTCAGGAGCCAAAGAATATTCTCAAGTACTAACAGTTGAGTTCTCAATTCAACCGCACTTGAATGGCTTAATATCTGCAGCAAAGTATTTAGTAGCAAAGTAATATGATAGTAGTGGTAACGGTGGGAAAGGTAACAGTAGCAGTTTTGTAGTGATTGTAACAGTAGCAACGGAAAAGTAAATAAGCAAAAATCAATATATGAAAAGCTCGTAGGAAACGGATCAGTGATGGATAATTATGTCGGATGCGATTCCTCATGCAATAGTTATAACATAGGGTGACACAGAACTAGCTCCAGTTCATCAATGTAATGTAGGCATGTATTCCGAACATAGTCATACGTGCTTATGGAAAAGACCTTGCATGACATCTTTTGTCCTACCCTCCCGTGGCAGTGGGGTCCTATTGGGAACTAAGGGATATTAAGGCCTCCTTCTAATAGAGTACCAAACCAAAGCATTAACACTTAGTGAATACATGAACTCCTCAAACTACGGTCATCACCGGTAAGTATCCCGAGTATAGTCACTTCGAGGTTAACGAATCATAACACATAATAGGTGACTATAGACTTGTAAGATAGGATCAAGAACTCACATATATTCATGAAAACATAATAGGTTCAGATCTGAAATCATGGCACTCGGGCCCTAGTGACAAGCATTAAGCATAGCAAAGTCATAGCAACATTAATCTCAGAACATAATGGATACTAGGGATCAAATGCTAACAAAACTAACTCAATTACATGATAAATCTCATCCAACCCATCACCGTCCAGCAAGCCTACGATAGAATTACTCACGCACGGCGGTGAGCATCATGAAATTGGTGATGGAGGAAGGTTCATGATGACGATGGTGACGGGTTCCCCTCTCCGGAGCGCCGAACGGACTCCAGATCAGCCCTCCCGAGAGAGATTAGGGCTTGGCGGCGGCTCCGTATCGTAAAACGCGATGAATCCTTCTCTCTGGGTTTTTTCTCCACGAACGTGAATATATAGAGTTGGAGTTGAGGTCAATGGAGCACCAGGGGGCCCACGAGGCAGGGCGCGTGCCCCCACCCTCGTGGACAAGGTGTGGGCCCCCTGGCCTTGATTCTCTCGCCAGTATTTTTTATATATTCCAAAAATATTCTCCATTGATTTTTAGGTCATTCCGAGAACTTTTATTTCTGCAGAAAAATAACACCATGGCAATTCTGCTAAAAACAACGTCAGTCCGGGTTAGTTCCATTCAAATCATGCAAGTTAGAGTCCAAAACAAGGGCAAAATGTTTAGAAAAGTAGATACGATGGAGACGTATCCTTCTTGGTGGTGGCGGCAGCGAAGGGAGGCCAGGATTACCCTGAGGATGGTCCTCGCGGGGCTGGTCGCGCCAGGCACCCTCAGGAGGCTGCCCTTGCCAGTGGTCCTCGCAAGGCCAGTCATGCCACTCCTAGCGGGGGCCGCGGTCGTCCCAGCGTTCTCCACCTCCTCCTCCATATCCCCGGTCGCTGTGCTCAGGGCGTCGACCGAAGCGTCCATCTCGAATGGCCCTGAGTTCTTGACAGTCATTAGTGTTGTGGCTGCGTACATTGTGGAAGGCACAGAACGGTTGGCTGCCCTTGGATGACTCGGGGTGGTCCTGGACGCGCTTCGCGTCCGGCTCTGCCGCTAGTACGGCTACTCCCTTCCGCTTCACATCCTTGGCCTTGGCTTTCTTCTCCTCTGGGTCGGTAGCAGGGAGCTCAAGGAGGAAGAGATGCCCCTCCTCAGCTCTTGCACACTTGGTTTCTATGTTTAACAGCTCCAGAGTCGTGCATAGCTACTCGTGGATGGCAAGCTCCTCATTCATCTTGACGTCACGGACGCCATCAGAAAAAGCTAAGATGATGGCTTCGTCCGTCACCTTAGGGATCTTGAGTCGAACGTTGTTGAAGCACTGGATGTACTTCTGCAGGGTCTCTCCCGGCTGTTGCTTGATGCAGCGCAGGTCACTCGCGGCTGGAGGGCGGTCGCGAGTACCCTGGAAGTTGGCGATGAAGCGGTCGTGCATCTCATCCCAGGAGGAGATTCATCCTGCGGGCAGGTTCAGGAGCCATGAGCGGGCGCCATCCTTTAGAGCCTTGGGAAACCAGTTCGCCATGACCTTTTCGTCGTTGTTGGCCGCCTCGATGCTCAGCTTGTAGAGCTGCAGGAACTCTGCGGGGTCGGGGCTGACGTCGTAGCGTGGAGGCAGATCTAGCTTGAACTTGCCTGGCCAAACGATGGTGCGCAGCTCGGGAGCGAAGGCGTGGTAGCCTGCGGTGGCCACCGGGGCCCTCTTCAGGGGTTGAGCCTGCCCTTGATGTCTTCGCACCACTGCCGTAGATGGCACGCGGTCTTGTCGTGGTGGCGCCGAGAGTGCTGGAGCGTTTTCTTGCGGCCGGGGAACCTCCTCGCAGCTTCCTTCTTCGTGCGCTGGCACACGGCGTGGCGTATCACACCACGGGACCGTGCATCTTGGGCCGAGGACACCATCTTGACACAGAGGAGCCAGTGGCGCTCCGTGAGCTGCGCGTATTGGCGCAAGGGCGCCGTCTTGATGCGGAGGTGGTGGAGGCGCTCCGTGAGCTATGTCGCCCGTGGCCGGAGGTCGGCGAGGCAGCGAGAGGGATGGTGCGGGAGAGCCCCCAGCGGCGCTGATGAGCTCGGTGATGCAGTCTAACCAGTCCTCATAGAGGTCGTCAACCGGGCGGTAGCACAGGAGCTCGCGTGCCATGAGCAGCGCAGCCTGCGCATCCGTGGGTGCGCGGCGAGCGTGAGACGATGAGCCGGCCGGAGTCAGCGATGGGGTGGCGGTGCGGCCGTCCCGCCGCACGGAGGGGTGCAGTGATGATGCTTGCTGCTCGTTGGCTGCCCGGCTGGTAGCGGCGTTGGCAACAGGAGATGGAGAACGGCGGGGAGGCCCGCCGACAGGGGCGGTCTGAGCGACGCGGGCGGCAAGGGCGGCCCGGCGCTCGGCGCGGGCTCGACGCGCGTCTGACATGGATGGGGTGGAGCGGCAGAACGCGGATCGACGGAGGGAAAGCTTCAGCGCACCCCTGCGCCAAATGTCGGATTTCGGGTTCCGGCAAAACCCTTGAGGTCCGAACACTGTGGTGCGCACGAAGATCGCTCCTCCCTCTAGCTCACACCCTCACCGCGATCTCAAGGCTCAGCGCGTCGAACCCGCAAAACAAAGGACACAGGGTTTATACTGGTTTGGGCCACCGGTGTGGTGTAATACCCTACTCCAGTGTGGTGTGGTGGATTGCCTCTTGGGCTGAGGATGAATAGTTACAAGGGAAGAACAGCCTCCTGAGGAGGGGTGCCCTTGTGCTTGGTGAGCTTGTCTGGTCGCCTTGGTGGAATGGATCTAGTCCAAGATCAGTTGCGTCCCTACGGTGGTGGCTAGTCCTACTTATAGGGCCTTGGTCCTCCTCCCAAATATTAGTTTGGAAGGGATCCCACAACGGCCAGTTTGAAGGGGGACAACTAGTACAAGTTATCCTGACAAAAGGTGGTCTTCACCTACCAAAGGTTCTGATGGTGACGCCGTCCTGGGCTCCACGGTGACCTCCGTCCTGCCGTGGTGCTGGTCTTGGTCTCGTTGCACTGATATGGAAACCTTTGCCTCATGCCTCGGGACTCCTCGCCTGCACTAGCCTCTTTAGCACCAAAGAGCAAACGAGGACACTGTGCGCGCTGGCGCCCACTTGGTGTTCGTCTGGCCTTGGTCGTCATGGCTTACGTCACAAGGACCTCGCGAGGTGCCCCTTGCCTTGATCTCTCGGCCCCTCACGAGCCACCCTGGTGAGGCCGCCCCCGAGGAGGTCTTGCATCGTCTGCCTCGCGAGGCTCGTCCCATCGCGAGGGTCTTGAGTGTTTGCTACTGAAGATGGGCCGTACGGGGCCGCTGGCAGAGCCACTGTTGGTGTCAAAACCGGAGGATCTCGGGTAGGGGGTCCCGAACTATGCGTCTAAGGCGGATGGTAACAGGAGGCAGGGGACACGATGTTTACCCAGGTTCGGGCCCTCTTGATGGAGGTAAAACCCTACGTCCTGCTTGATTGTTCTTGATGATATGAGTATTACAAGAGTAGATCTACCATGATATCAGAGAGGCTAAACCCTAGAAGCTAGCCTATGGTATGATTGTATGTTGTCCTACAGACTAAAACACTCCGGTTTATATAGACACCAAAGGGGGCTAGGGTTACACAAGGTCGGTTACAAAGGAGGAGAGATATACATATCCGTATTGCCTAGCTTAACTTCCATGCCAAGTAGAGTCCCATCCGGACACGGGACGAAGTCTTCAATCTTGTATCTTCATAGTCCAACAGTCCGGCCAAAGGATATAGTCCGGCTGTCCGGAGACCCCCTAATCCAGGACTCCCTCAGTAGCCCCTGAACCAGGCTTCAATGACGACGAATCCGGCGCGCAGTGTTGTCTTCGGCATTGCAAGGCGGGTTCTTCTCCAAATTTTGAATGTTTGTCCAGTAGTGTCCGGCCCCATAAATGTTCAACTTCTTGGCTTCTGCGCCCAATAAGGCCTATCTTCCATGTGTCAAATGAATACGAGGAGCCAGGGCATTTTTGCATTCGCCCCCCTAGCCAAATAAATAAATTGTCTATTAAAGTGATGGGGATTCTTAGATCAATCCACACCATCCTCCCACAGCGAGAATCCATCGGAGCGCGCTTCAGAAAAATCCACTCCAACATGGCCAACCACCGCAGCTCCTCCTCTCGCCCCCATAGCCCTAGGCCCGGTGATTGGGAGAGGTGTTCTATCCCACAGAGTCGATTAGTCAAACTGCAAACTTAGGGATTGCTCCCTCCAGCATATATGGTTCCCGTCCGAGCCGGGCTCGCCACCTACAATGGCGGGGAGCAAGCGGAGAGCTTTCCCGGCCCCTCTACGGGGGAGCGGGTGTGCCTTGTTCCTTACTTATTAAGGGGACTCGGATTTCCAATTCATCTGTTCCTCCGCGGGCTCCTGGAGTTTTACGGCCTTCAACTGCATAATTTCACCCCTGCTTCCATATTGCACATCGCCGGCTACATTGCCTTTGCCAGTTATTCCTGGGCTGTGAGGCTCATTTCAAGTTGTGGAAAAGGTTATTTTGCCTCATCCCCCACACATAGAAGGGGTCACTTTATCAAGTGGGCGGAGCCGAAATATGGTGCATCGCCGAAACCGAATACCTATCCGGTACTCCGAAGAACACGTCCAAAGACTGGCCTTCGGAATGGTTTTATATGGAGGACGTCCCCCTTCCGGACCCTGTTTGGCGGGGTCTTCCTGAGTTCAACAATGCTCCTCTGAAGAAACGCCGAAGCTGGCGCCCACGGAGCCCCCAGGTGGAAGACAATGGAGAGGTCCTTTACCTGATGAACCGGATTAAAGCGCTGCCTCAATCAGGATTGATAGTAATCGAGGTTATGTCAGTATGCATAATGCGGGGAGTGCAGCCACTTCAATATCGAGGGCAGCCCCTATGGTGTTTTAACGGGGAAGATGATGCCACCCGTTGCGGGCGTAAGGGACCGGAATCCCCTGCTGCTTTAGCAAAAATTCTGTCCGAGTTGCTCAAGGGAGAGGAGGAGTTCATTCGCATCAAGCCACACGATGGATTCTCCATGTACAACCCTCCAAGCTGGGTGAGTCATATCTCCTTACTCCCAGTCTTCTCGCATTCTTTGTCGTAGGTACTCACCTTGCCATTTTACGGTAGGAACTGCGAAAAGCTGTAAGGGAGGTCAACAGCCCATCTCCAGAACCAGAGGACCCTGACTGGGTCCTCGGTCCCGGACTTGAAGAAGATCCGGACATATGATCTCCAAGACATTGAGCTGTGATGACGCCATGGTGGCCATTACGACCGACTATCCCGGACTGCTCACTGCGTCGCACGTAAGAAAAATTGAAATCCCAACTCCAAAAACTAGGATCCCCCTTTTAGACACTTCACCTACCATATACATATGGTGTTTTATAGGGAAGGCATTCGGGGCGGCGTGTCGAACCCGCAGCAACTCGCCAACAAGAGGCACCGAGGCCGGGTAGGCCAAAAAGGAAGGCGGTCAGGACGGAGACGCCGGTGCAGAGGTATGACAAAAAACCCCTCTCCGTGGTTATCGTCTTTCTTAAAATGTAATGACGTTCGTATTTCTTTAATAGAAAAAACGCTCGCCGGAATATGTCCGGAGAGGCTGCCGATCACGCTTCCACCAATCAGGCCCCAAGGCCAGACATAGAGGCGGAAGCTGGCATGGGGCGGACGCCGGATACTCCCCCTACAGAGGATGCGGACAGACTGTCCACTACAAATTCAGAAGTGGAGAGCGCCATGAATCATAGGCGTCGCTGGGCCGTACTTCGTGACGCTTGCTTCTCACTAGAGGCATTTGATGCCTTCAATTCTGGAGATGCGTACCTCTGTGCTGCTCAAAATGGTCTAGCAAGAGCCACGAACCAGTATGTAAGGGATCTACGGGTAAGAAAATCTGACGATTATATGTATTAGTAGCCCCTGAGACTTGAAACAGTTGACGCAACTGATTTAAGGATCATTATTTGTGCGGGTTCTTACAGAGAAGAATTCCCAACTGTCTTAAGAGCTGGACAAGTGCAAGGCCCAGCTGGAAGCCGTTGTTGCTGCATTGAACGAGTCCAAAAAGGGTCCCCTGGTAACTCCTTTATCTATTGCAAAGAATATTGGTACCAAGTAGTATATGGCGTATACGCACACCTAACAATAGATGTTGCAGGTGGCCCCGGAGTGAATTCGGAGGCCGTGGAGGCGGATATGGCACGTGATGATCGACAGCGAAATGCTGGCGAGCGTGTGCTGACACGAGTCAGGCAGGAGAAAAATGATCTCCAAGATGCCAATATCCGGCTGGGCGTGGAACTGAAGGATGTCCGAGCCCAGCTTGCGGACTCCGTGAAGGAGAATAAATGGCTTCGGCGCGGCATTTTTAGTAAGCGCTTGAACGAACTTTTTAAAAGGAGTTCGGCGAAGAAGCCTTCTAACAGCGTTATGTCTGCAGGTATGCTGACGGGTCGTCCCGCGGAGGAGATGCCCGGGTCCTCAGGTGATCTTCTGCCAGAGCTCTCATGACTGCACGAACAAGTTCGGCAGGTGATGCAGAGTATTGCCCAAGCCTTGTGGCCGTCTTGCGTCCCCGCCAGGAGGCATGGGGGAGCTTATGGAGAAGCTCAAGGGAGCGCGGCGGCGCTTCCGATTATGGAATATATCAGCCTGCCGACAAGGTGCATGGGAAGCCTGGGCTATGGTGAAGACACGGTATACCAACGCTGACCCAAACCACATGGCCGAGGTCGAACCTGTGGGGCCCGATGGGAAAGAGATCCCCGTCAGTTTAGTGTATGATCAAGTAGAATTAGCCGCAAAGTATTCCCAATAGGATTGTCGGCTAGACAGCCTGTTGGACGGTATAGAGGAAGAATTTAATCAGTCTTAGTGACTGTGTACTTCGAATGACATATGTAATGTCCCTAGCCGGATTGTAAATCATTTGTCATGGCGGACCTTTTCGCTTCGACCTCTGGACCCGATAGTCTGGAGTGTATCCGAATACCCGCTCGGTTATATAAAAACCGGGGTATGCATGGAAACCAGGTGTAGGGGTCATAAGTGCTTGAACAGACAAGTACCCAACTAGTTATGTTATATTACATGGATAGTAAGAAACATCTTCCAGGGAGAATAGTTCCGTTAAGGGTTCCTTTCCCTTGGTACGGACGCCCTAATGTGCATGTCCGAACTGCGAGACGCAGGCTAAAAACATCTGGGGGCGTGTAGTAATTTAAATGAAAGTCATCTTTTATTCACCGACCGAATATTCCCTTAAGAGCGCTAGCTTTCGGCTTCACCCAGTCTGAGGTACACATCCGGCTGACCCGGTAGTAACAATCGCAGAGGTGCTCCCCTTATGCCCTAGCCGAATTAATGGGAATGTAGGGCATAAACACAAGAGCCAGGCAACCCAGCTTGGCCAAAACTTAAGTCATATCGATGCATATAATGGCGAAAAAGGTACATGTGGAAGAATAACACATGTGCGGGGCATGAAGCCCGGAAAGATAATTAGATTAAGCTTCTGTATAAGAAGCCCCCAGGTATATTGAACGCGATTAACGCATCAAGGTTGTGTAACCAAGACACAAGTATAGCCTTAAAAGGCTTTGAAAGAAGGGAAAAAAAGAAAGAAAGAGAGAAGAAACAAATGTGCAAAAAAATTGACGGAGGTAGGGAGACGAACACAGAGTCCGGCGCTAGGCGTAGAATCTTCGGAGTCTGGCTGCGTTCCATGGGTTTGGCTCGAGTCGATTATCCGATGCATCCCGCAGGCGGTACACTCCACCGGTCAGAACCTGGTCTATAATGAAGGGACCTTCCCATTTGGGCTTGAGCTTGTTCTTTTTCTTCTCCGGCAAGCGTAGAACTAGTTCGCCAATGTTGTAGGTTTTGGCCCGCACTTCTCTGCTATGATACCTTCGAGCCTGTTGCTGATAGAATGCGGAACGGGCTTTTGCCACGTCGCGCTCCTCCTCCAGGGCATCCAAATTGTCCTGCCGATCGAGCTCGGCCTCTCTTTCTTCGTACATGCGCACTCGAGGTGAGTCATGAATTATGTCGCAAGGAAGCACCGCCTCAGCGCCGTACACCATAAAAAATGGTGTGTATCCGGTAGTGCGGTTCGGCGTGGTCCGCAACCCCCATAGTACGGAGTCGAGCTCCTCTACCCAATGCGTGTCTGATTCCTTTAAGGACAGCACTAATCTGGGTTTAATGCCGCTCATGATAAGACCATTTGCCCGTTCGACTTGACCGTTAGTTTGCGGATGATAGACAGAAGCATAATCAAGCTTGATGCCCATGTTGCTGCACCACAGTTTCACCTCATCGGCTGTGAAATTCGTGCCGTTGTTAGTGATGATGCTATGGGGGACGCCATAACGGTGTACGACCACGGATATGAAGTCTATCACCAGTCCGGATTCAGCCGTTTTGACAGGTTTGGCTTCTATCCATTTGGTGAATTTATCCACCATGACCAGTAAGTATTTTTTCTTATGGGTTCCCCCTTTGCGGGGTCAGACCATATCAAGCCCCCAGACCACAAAGGGCCAAGTAATGGGTATTGTTTGGAGGGCGGTAGGTGGCATGTGGCTTCGGTTTGCAAAAAGCTGGCAACCAACACAATGTTGGACCAGATGCTGTGCATCTGCCCGAGCCGTCGGCCAATAAAAACCTGTACAGAAGGCCTTGCTTACAAGGGCCCGGGCTGTGGCGTGGTGGCCGCCGAGTCCGGCATGGATTTCTGCCAAAAGCTTTCGCCCTGCCTCTTCGGAGATGCACCTTTAAAGGACTCCGGTTGTGCTTTTCTTATAAAGCTCTCCCTCGTGGACCTTGTAGGCGTTAGCTCGCCGCACTATGCAGCGTGCCTCATTTTGGTCCTTGGGTAGTTCCTGCCTAGTTAGGTAGGCAAGGAATGGTTCTGTCCATGGGGCAATGACGGCCATAATCACGTGGGCTGAAGGTGTTATTTCGGTGGCAGAGCCTCCGATTGTGTCAGAGTGTTCGGTATCTAGGGTTGTGGCCGGGTACGGACTATTCTTGCCGGAGTCCCCTTCCCATACCACGGATGGTTTAAACAGTCTTTCCAGGAAGATGTTTGGTCGGACAGGGTCGCGTTTAGCGCCGATGCGGGCGAGGATGTCCGCCGCCTGGTTGTTTTCCCGAGCCACGTGGTGGAATTCGAGCCCCTCTAATCGAGATGACATTTTGAGGACGGCGTTGCGATATGCCGCCATTTTCGGATCCTTGGCATCAAAGTCTCCATTTATTTGGGATATTGCGAGGTTCGAATCCCCCCGCACCTCTAGGCGTTGAATGCCCATGGAGACTGCCATCCGGAGACCGTGTAACAGGGCCTCGTATTCGGCTGCGTTATTGGAGTCTGGGTATAGTATTTGGAGGACGTATTGCACTATATCTCCGGTGGGGGACGTCAGGACGACGCCCGCCCCCAGACCAGCCAACATTTTGGAGCCGTCGAAGTGCATGATCCAATTGGAGTATGCGCCATACTCTTTAGGGAGTTTGGCTTCCGTCCATTCAGCTACGAAATCGACCAGGACTTGCGACTTAATGGCTCACCGTGGTTTATATGTTATGTCGAACGGGAGGAGCTCGATAGCCCATTTGGCAATCCAGCCCGTGGCATCGCGATTGTTAATTATGTCATTGAGTGGTACTTCGGAGGCCACCGTAATCAAACACTCATGAAAGTAGTGTTGTAATTTCCGAGATGCCATGAATACCACGTATGCTCTCTTCTGATAATGTGGGTACCATGATTTGCATGGAGTGAGGACGGTTGACACGTAATACACCGGGTTTTCAAGTGGGAATTTGTGTCCGTCCATCTCTCGTTCGACGATGAGCACTGCGCTTACAACTTGATGAGTTGCCGCTATATATAATAGCATTGGTTCGCCAACAGTTGGCGCGGCCAAGATTGGGTTGGTGGCCAGGATGGCTTTTATTTCTTCTAGTCCGGCCGTGGCTACGTCCGTCCACTCGAAGTGTTCAGTGCGCCGAAGAAGGCGATAAAGGGGAAGTGCCTTTTCTCCTAATCGGGAGATAAAGCGGCAGTCGCCACACATCCAGTTAATTTCTGGATTTGCTTGAGGTCAGTTGGGATAGAAAACTGCGACAGAGCTCGGATTTTAGCCGAATTTGCTTCAATTCCTCTACTGGAGACTATGAAGCCGAGGAGCTTTCCGGCGGGAACGCCGAAAATGCATTTTTTTCAGATTGAGCTTGACGTCGTATGTTCGGAGATTGGCGAATGTGAGCCTCAAGTCGTCTATTAAGGAGTCGACATGTCTGGTTTTAATGACCACATCGTCTACATATGCCTCCACAGTCTTGCCGATCTTCTTTTCCAGACATGTCTGGATCATGCCTGATATGTTGCGCTAGCATTTTTGAGCCCGAAGGGCATTGTGTTAAAACAGAAAGAGTCATATGGCGTGATAAATGCTGTTGCGGCTTGATCGGACTCGGCCATCTTAATCTGGTGGTAACCGGAGTATGCGTCGAGGAAGCACAGTGATTCGTGTCCTGCAGTAGCATCGATAATTTGATCGATGCGAGGGAGTGGGAAGGGATCCTTTGGGCAAGCCTTATTAAGGTCTTTGAAGTCGACGCATAGGTGCCAGGATTTGTCCTTCTTTGGTACCATCACCAGGTTTCCTAGCTGATACGTCCATTTTGCATCATGCTTTTATATCGATATTTATTGCATTATGGGCTGTTATTTCACATTATGTCACAATAATTATGGCTATTCTCTCTTATTTTGTAAGGTTTACATAAGGAGGGAGAATGCCGGCAGCTGGAATTTTGGGCTGGAAAAGGAGCAAATATTAGAGACCTATTCTGCACAACTCCAAAAGTCCTGAAACTCCACGGAATACCTTATAATAAATAATGAAAAATCCTCGCCAAAGATGAAGACCAGGGGGCCCACACCCTGTCCACAAGGGTGGCGGCACGCGGTGGGGGGCGCCCCCCCTAGGGCGCGCCCCCTACCTCGTGGGCCCCCTGGTGGCTCTCCGATGACCATCTTTTGCTATATGAAGTATTTCATCGAGGAAAAAATGAGAAGCAACCATTCGGGACGAAACTCCGCCGCCACGAGGCGGAACCTTGGCGGAACCAATCAAGGGCTCCGGCAGAGCTGTTCTGCCGGGGAAACTTCCCTCCCGGAGGGGGAAATTATCGCCATCGACATCACCAACGCTCCTCTCATCGGGAGAGGGCAATCTCCTCAACATCTTCATCAGCACCATCTCATCTCAAAACCCTAGTTCATCTCTTGTATCCAATTCTTGTCTTCAAGTCCGGGATTGGTGCTAGTAGGTTGCTAGTAGTGTTAATTACTCCTTGTAGTTGATGCTAGTTGGTTTAATTGGTGGAATATCATATGTTCAGATCCTTTATGCATATTATTACCCCTCTGATTATGAACATGAATATGCTTTGTGAGTAGTTACGTTTGTTCCTGAGGACAAGGGAGAAGTCTTGCTATTAGTAGTCATGTGAATTTGGTATTTGTTCGATATTTTGATGAGATGTATCTTGTCTAGCCTCTAGTGGTGTTATGTGAACGTCGACTACATAACACTTCACCATTATTTGGGCCTAAAGGAAGGCATTGGGAAGTAATAAGTAGATGATGGGTTGCTAGAGTGACAGAAGCTTAAACCCTAGTTTATGTGTTGCTTCGTAAGGGGTTGATTTGGATCCATATGTTTCATGCTATGGTTAGGTTTACCTTAATACTTTTGTTATAGTTGCGGATGCTTGCAATAGAGGTTAATCATAAGTGGGATGCTTGTTCAAGTAAGAACAGCACCCAAGCAACGGTCCACCCGCATGTCAAATTATCAAAGTACCGAACGCGAATCATATGAACGTGATGAAAACTAGCTTGACGATATTCCCATGTGTCCTCGGGAGCGCTTTTCCTTATATAAGAGTTCGTCCAGGCTTGTCCTTTGCTACAAAAAAGGATTGGGCCACCTTGCTGCACTTTATTTACTTTTGTTACTTGTTGCTCGTTACAAATTATCTTATCACAAAACTATTTGTTACTACTTATTTCAGTACTTGCAGAGAATACCTTGCTGAAAACCGCTTATCATTTCCTTCTGCTCCTTGTTGGGTTCGACACTCTTACTTATCGAAAGGACTACGATAGATCCCCTATACTTGTGGGTCATCAAGACTCTTTTCTGGCATCGTTGCCAGGGAGTGAAGCGCCTTTGGTTGGTGGAATTTGGTAAGGAAAAATTTATATAGTGTGCTGAAATTTACTGTCACTTGTTACTATGGAAAGTAATCCTCTGAGGGGCTTGTTCGGGGTATCTTCACCCCGACCAGTAGAGCAAAGAGTTGCTCCAAAACCTACTAAACCTATTGAAAATGAAATTCCTTATGAGTATCCTTCGGGTATGATAGAAAAACTACTAGCTAATCCTTTTACAGGAGATGGAACAAAGCATCCTCATGAACACCTAATATATGTGGATGAAGTTTGTGGATTATTTAAGCTTGCAGGTATACCCGATGATGTTGCTAAGAAGAAGGTTTTCCCTTTATCTTTGAAGGGAGACGCGTTGACATGGTATAGGCTATGTGATGATACAAGATCATGGAACTATACAAGATTGAAATTGGAATTTCATGAAAAGTATTACCCTATGCATCTTGTTCATCGTGACCGCAATTATATATATAATTTTTGGCCTCGCGAAGGAGAAAGCATCGCTCAAGCTTGGGGGAGGCTTAAATCAATGTTATATTCATGTCCCAATCATGAGCTCCCAAGAGAAACAATTCTTCAAAAAATTTATGCTCGGCTTTCTGAAAATAATCGCACCATGCTCGATACTTCTTGTGCTGCCTCTTTTATGATGAAGACTATTGGATTTATATGGGATTTACTGGATAGAATTAAATGCAACTCTGAAGATTGGGATCTCGACAAAGGTAAGGAGTCAGGTATGACACCTAAGTTTGATTGTGTTAAATCTTTTATGGATACCGATACTTTCCGCAAGTTTAGCACTAAATATGGACTTGATTCTGAGATAGTAGCTTATTTCTATGAATCTTTTGCTACTTATGTTGCTCTCCCTAATGAGAAGTGGTTTAAATATCATCCTCCCATAGAAGTAAAAGTAGTTGCACCTATTAAAGTTGAAGAAAAGACTGTCACTTATAATGATCCTATTGTTCCCACTTGTTATGTTGAGAAACCACCTTTCCCTGTTAGGATAAAGGATCATGCTAAAGCTTCAACTGTGGTTCGTAAAAGCAATATTCATATACACCTCCCAAGCAAGTTAAAGTATAACCTAATATTGCTATTGTTAAAGATCTCTTGTCTGATAATATTGATGGGCATGTTATTCAGTTCTGCGGTGAAACTGCTAGAATTGCTAAACCTTGTGCTAAAGATAAAAATAGACCTGTGGTAGGCGTGCCTGTTATTTCTGTTAAAATAGGAGAACATTGTTATCGTGGCTTATTTGATATGTTTGCTAGTGCTAGTGTTATACCTTATGACTTGTATAAAGAAATCAAGCATGAAATTGCACCTCCTGAGTTAGAAGATATTGATGTCACAATTAAACTTGCTAATAGAGATACTATTTCAGCAGTGGGAATTGTTAGAGATGTTGAAGTCTTGTGCGGGAAAACTAAATATCCTGCTGATTTTCTTGTTCTTAGTTCCCCACAAGATAGCTTTTGTCCCATTATATTTGGTAGACCCTTCTTGAACACTATTAATGCTAAGATAGACTGCGAAAAGAATGTTGTTACTATTGGCTTGGATGATATGACTCATGAATTTAATTTCTCTAAATTTAGTAAACAACACCGTGAAGAAGAATTTCCTAGTAAGGATGAAATTATTGGTCTTGCTTCTATTGCCGTACCTCCTAGTGATCCTTTAGAACAATATTTGCTAGACCATGAGAATGATATGTTTATGAATGAAAGAAGGGAAATAGATGAAGTATTCTTTAAACAGGAACCTATTCTGAAACACAATTTTCCAGTTGAAATCCTAGGGGATCCCCCTCCAACTAAGGGTGATCCCGTGTTTGAGCTTAAACTGTTGCCTGATAATCCTAAATATGCTTATCTTGATGAAAAGAAGATATATCATGTTATTATTAGTGCTAACCTTTCAGAGCATGAAGAAGAAAGATTATTGAAAACTTTGAAGAAGCACCGTGCTGCTGTTGGATATACTCTTGATGATCTTAAGGGCATTAGTCCCACTCTATGTCAACATAAAATAAATTTGGAAGCAGATGCCAAACCAGTTCATGATCCTCAACGACGTCTGAATCCTAAAATGAAAGAAGTGGTAAGAAAAGAGATACTAAAGCTTCTGGAGGCAGGTATAATTTATCCCGTTGCTGATAGTCAGTGGGTAAGTCCTGTTCATTGTGTCCCTAAGAAGGAAGGTATTACTGTTGTTCCTAATGATAAAGATGAATTGATTCCACAAAGAATTATTACAGGTTATAGGATGGTAATTGATTTCCGCAAATTAAAGAAGGCTACTAAGAAAGATCATTACCCCTTACCTTTTATTGATCAAATGCTAGAAAGGTTATGCAAACATACACATCACTGCTTTCTAGATGGTTATTCTAGTTTCTCTCAAATACATGTGTCGGCTAAAGATCAATCAAAGACTACTTTTACATGCCCTTTTGGTACTTTTTCCTATAGACGTATGCCTTTTGGTTTATGTAATGCACCTGCTACCTTTCAAAGATGCATGATGGCTATATTATCTGACTTTTGTGAAAAGATTTGTGAGGTTTTCATGGACGACTTTTCCGTCTATGGATCTTCTTTTGATGATTGCTTGAGCAATCTTGATCGAGTTTTGTAGAGATGTGAAGAAACTAATCTTGTCTTGAATTGGGGAAAGTGCCACTTTATGGTTAATGAAGGTATTGTCTTGGGGCATAAAGTTTCTGAAAGAGGTATTGAAGTTGATAAAGCCAAGGTTGATGCTATTGAAAAGATGCCATGTCCCAAGGACATCAAAGGTATAAGAAGTTTCCTTGGTCACGCCGGATTTTATAGGAGGTTCATTAAGGACTTCTCAAAAATTTCTCGGCCTCTGACTAATTTATTACAAAAATATATACCATTTGTCTTTGATGATGATTGTGTAGAAGCATTTGAAATACTTAAGAAAGCATTAGTCTCAGCACCTATTGTTCAGCCACCTGATTGGAATTTACCCTTTGAAATTATGTGTGATGCTAGCGATTATGTTGTAGGTGATGTTTTAGGGAAAAGAGTTGATAAGAAATTAAATGTTATCCATTATGCTAGTAAGACCCTAGACAATGCTCAAAGAAATTATGCTACTACTGAAAAAGAACTTTTAGCAGTTGTATTTGCTTGTGATAAGTTCAGACCTTATATTGTTGATTCTAAAGTAACTATCCACACTGATCATGCTGCTATTAAATATCTTATGGAGAAGAAAGATGCTAAACCTAGACTTATTAGATGGGTTCTCTTGCTACAAGAATTTGATTTGCATATTGTTGATAGAAAAGGAGCTGAGAACCCCGTTGCAGACAACTTATCTAGGTTAGAGAATGTTATGACCCACTACCTATTGATGATAGCTTTCCAGATGAACAATTAAATGTCATAAGTACTTCTCGTAGTACCCCCTGGTATGTTGATTATGCTAATTACATAGTTGCTAAATTTATACCACCTAGCTTCACATACCAACAAAAGAAAAAGTTCTTCTATGATTTGAGACATTACTTTTGGGATGACCCACATCTTTATAAGGAAGGAGTAGATGGTGTTATTAGACGTTGTGTACCTGAGCATGAATAGGAACAGATCCTATGCAAGTGCCACTCTGAAACTTATGGAGGACACCACGCAGGAGATAGAACTACACATAAGGTATTGCAACTCGGTTTTTATTGGCCTACTCTCTTCAAGGATGCCCGTAAGTTTGTCCTATCTTGTGATGAATGTCAAAGAATTGGTAATATTAGTAGACGTCAAGAAATGCCTATGAATTATTCACTTGTTATTGAACCGTTTGATGTTTGGGGCTTTGATTATATGGGACCTTTTCCTGCCTCTAATGGATATACACATATTTTAGTTGTTGTTGATTACATCACTAAGTGGGTAGAAGCTATTCTAACTAGTAGTGATGATCATAACACTTCTATTAAAATGCTTAAAGAAGTTATTTTTCCGAGGTTTGGAGTCCCTAGATATTTAATGACTGATGGTGATTCACATTTTATTCATGGTGCTTTCCGTAAAATGCTTGCTAAATATGACGTCAATCATAGAATTGCATCTCCGTATCACCCACAGTCTAGTGGTCAAGTAGAATTGAGTAATAGAGAAATCAAATTAATTTTGCAAAAGACTGTCAATAGGTCTAGAAAGAATTGGTCCAAGAAACTTGATGATGCATTATGGGCCTATAGAACTGCATATAAAAATCCTATGGGTATGTCTCCATATAAAATGGTATATGGAAAAGCATGTCACTTACCTCTCGAACTAGAACATAAGGCATATTGGGCTATTAAAGAGCTCAACTATGATTTCAAACTTGCCAATGAAAAGAGGTTATTTGATATTAGCTCACTTGATGAATGGAGAACCCAAGCTTATGAAAATGCCAAGTTGTTTAAAGAAAAGGTTAAAAGATGGCATGACAAAAGGATACAAAAGCGTGAGTTTAATGTAGGTGATTATGTATTGCTATACAACCCTCGTTTAAGATTTTTGGCAGGAAAACTTCTCTCTAAATGGGAAGGCCCTATGTTATCAAGGAGGTCTATCGTTCCGGTGCCATAAAAATCAACAACTTCGAAGGCACAAATCCGAAGGTGGTAAACGGTCAAAGAATCAAACATTATATCTCAGGCAATCCCATAAATGTTGAAACCAATATTATTGAAACTGTAACCCCGGAGGAATACATAAGGGACACTTTCCAGAACGATTCAGACTCCGAAAGGGATAGGTATGTGGTACGATAAGTAAACCGACTCCAAAACAATTTTTAAGGCAATATTTCTCTGTTTTGGAATATTTAGAAAAATAGAAAATTAAGTAGCAGTCCGGGAAGGACATGAGGGCCCCACGAGGGTGGAGGGCGCGCCCTACCCCCTGGGCGCGCCCCCTACCTCGTGAGCACCTCGTGTGCCTTCTGGACTCCGTTTTCTTGGACGATACGTACTTTGGTCGGTAAAAATTCACTATATATTCTCCCGAAGGTTTTGACTCCCGTATCACGCAAATATTCTCTGTTCTTGTTTCGAGCTCTTTTTCTGACAGATCTAGATTATCATGACGTCCCCAAGTGCTTCCACCAACAAGTTCTTCGAGAAGGTCATCAACCCTTACCTCGCGGAGGTGCTGCGACACCCTCAAACCATTGAGATGCGTGATGGGTTTCTGCACATCCACGATGCTGAGGGACCAAAGGGA
The DNA here is from genome assembly GCF_003073215.2 of Triticum urartu. Lineage (NCBI taxonomy): Eukaryota > Viridiplantae > Streptophyta > Magnoliopsida > Poales > Poaceae > Triticum > Triticum urartu. Next base: position 414,003,404 of record NC_053027.1, on the reverse strand, counting down.
ACCGAAAGCGTGGAGACGAGGCTCGAAGCAATGGAGCAACAAGTTTTCAAGTGCTAGGGGATGGTTTAGCGTGGAATCAACGCTAGCCACACGATGCTCGCGGAGTTCACTAACAACTACAAGCCGGATGCCAAGAACACCGAGGAGGCCATCTTCAAGCTACATGAGAAGATCGAGCACCTCCAAGCCCAAATCTATGACCTGCAAAACCAAAACTGTGAGTATGAATATAGATTCAAAGGAATGAGTTTGGTTGCAGATTCGAGGATTCTGGAGACTCGGTCATCCTTCTATGATGGTGAACCTATGCCTTGGAAGATGGATGACAAGCCCGCATCATCAACAACACCTCCACCTTCTTCACCAACCAAGGAGATATAATCACATGGGTATGGGCACTCCCCTTGGCAACTGCCGAGCTTGGGGGAGGTGCCCCGGTATCGTATCACAATCACAACTCCTATCTTTACCATTTTCCTTAGTTCGATCCTATTAGTAGTATTTTGATCTAGTAGAATAAAGTTTATGGCATGATCTAGTATTGAGTTTTGCCTTATGATCTCTCTATGTAATCGAGTCTGTGAGCTATATAATAAAGATTAGTGTTGAGTCAAGGGCTTGATTTTCTTGCTATGATCTTGGGTGAATAAAAGAAAAGAGAAAAAGAATAAGAAGAAACAAAAGTTCATATTGATCTTATTGATAGTAATGACTTCACATAGAAAGAGTGTGACGATTAAAAGTTGTTGGGAGTTGGCAGACATAGCTTTGGTCATCGTTGCAATTAATAGGAAGTAATAAGGAAAGAGAGATTTCACATATAAATATATTATCATTGACATCTTTTATGATTGGGAGCACTCATGAAAATATGACATGCTAAAGAGTTGATGTTGGACAAGGAAGACAATGTAATGGGTAATGTTTTCTTATATCTAAGATAAAGTATGTTGTCATGGATCATCCAACATGTTGAGCTTGCCTTTCCCCCTCATGCTAGCCAAATTCTCAGCACCAAGTAGAGATACTACTTGTGCTTCCAAATACCCTTAAACAAGTTTTGCCATGAGAGTCCACCATATCTACCTATGGATTGAGTAAGATCCTTCAAGTAAGTTGTCATCGGTGCAAAGCAATAAGAATTGCTCTAAATATGTATGATTAGTGTGGGAGAAATAAGCTTTATACGATCTTGTGATGTGGAAATAATAAAAGCGACAGACTGCATAATAAAGGTTCATATCACAAGGGGCAATATAAAGTGACGTTCTTTCGCATTAAGATTTTGTGCATCCAACCATAAAAGCGCATGGCAACCTCTGCTTCCCTCTGCGAAGGGCCTATCTTTTATTATTATCTTCTACCTTATGCAACTGTCATGGTGATCTTCACCTCTCCGTTTTTCATTTTATCCTTTGGCAAGCCCAGCATGTTGGAAAGATCCTGATAGATATATCTAATTGGATGTAGGGGGCATGAGTTATTATTGTTGAGATTACCCTCGAGGTAAAGATTGTGGGGCGAAACTATAAGTCTCTATCTTTCTCTGTGTCCGATTGAAACTCCGTAACCACAAGTATTGCACGAGTGTTAGCAATTATGAAGGACTAGATGATAGTGAGTATGTGGACTTGCTTTTTAGCTCTGACATAGACTCTTTATGATGTTATGATAAATTGCAATTGCTTCAATGACTGAGGTTATAGTTTGTTGGTTCTCAATAATGTTTCTGATTCATACTTTTGCATTGTGAATAGATCATCACTTGAACATAAGTAATCATATGACAATATCTATATATGTTGCTGTTATGAGAATAATCATGATGCCTTCATGTCCGTATTTTATTTTTATCGACGCCTCTACCTCTAAACATGGGGACATATTTATTGTTATCGGATTTCGCTTGAGGACAAGCGAGGTCTAAGCTTGGGGGAGTTGATACGTCCATTTTGCATCATGCTTTTATATCAATATTTATTGCATTATGGGCTGTTATTTCACATTATGTCACAATACTTATGGCTATTCTCTCTTATTTTATAAGGTTTACATAAGGAGGGAGAATGCCGGCAGCTGGAATTCTGGGCTAGAAAAGGAGAAAATATTAGAGACCTATTCTACACAACTCCAAAAGTCCTGAAACTCCACGGAATACCTTATAATAAATAATGAAAAATCCTCGCCAAAGATGAAGACCAGGGGCCCACACCCTGTCCACGAGGGTGGGGGCGCCCCCCCCCCTAGGGTGCGCCCCTACCTCGTGGGCCCCCTGGTGGCTCTCCGATGACCATCTTCTGCTATATGAAGTCTTTCGTCGAGGAAAAAATGAGAAGCAACCTTTCGGGACGAAACTCTGCCGCCACGAGGCGGAACCTTGGCGGAACCAATCTAGGGCTCCAGCAGAGCTATTCTGCCGGGGAAACTTCCCTCCCGGAGGGGGAAATCATCGCCATCGTCATCACCAACGCTCCTCTCATCGAGAGAGGGCAATCTCCATCAACATCTTCATCAGCACCATCTCATCTCAAAACCCTAGTTCATCTCTTGTATCCAATTCTTGTCTCCAAGTCTGGGATTGGTGCTAGTAGGTTGCTAGTAGTGTTAATTACTCCTTGTAGTTGATGCTAGTTGGTTTAATTGGTGGAAGATCATATGTTCAGATCCTTTATGCATATTTATTACCCCTATGAACATGAATATGCTTTGTGAGTAGTTACATTTGTTCCCGAGGACGAGGGAGAAGTCTTGCTATTAGTAGTCATGTGAATTTGGTATTCGTTCGATATTTTGATGAGATGTATGTTGTCTGGCCTCTAGTGGTGTTATGTGAATGTCGACTACATAACACTTCACCATTATTTGGGCCTAGAGGAAGGCATTGAGAAGTAATAAGTAGATGATGGGTTGCTAGAGTGATAGAAGCTTAAACCCTAGTTTATGCGTTGCTTCATAAGGGGCTGATTTGGATCCATATGTTTCATGCTATGGTTAGGTTTACCTTAATACTTTTGTTGTAGTTGTGGATGCTTGCAATAGAGGTTAATCATAAGTGGGATGCTTGTTCAAGTAAGAACAACACCCAAGCACCGGTCCACCCACATGTCAAATTATCAAAGTACCGAACGTGAATCATATGAACGTGATGAAAACTAGCTTGACGATATTCCCATGTGTCCTCGGGAGCGCTTTTCCTTATATAAGAGTTTGTCCAGGCTTGTCCTTTGCTACAAAAAAGGATTGGGCCACCTTGCTGCACTTTATTTACTTTTGTTACTTGTTGCTCGTTACAAATTATCTTATCACAAAACTATCTGTTGCTACTTATTTCAGTACTTGCAGAGACTACCTTGCTGAAAACCGCTTATCATTTCCTTTTGCTCCTCGTTGGGTTCGACACTCTTACTTATCGAAAGGACTAGATAGATCCCCTATACTTGTGGGTCATCACTAGCCAGTCCGGATGTTTTATTTCTCTGATAATCCGGCCTCCAGTAGCTTGGCTAGCTCTTCTCCCATGGCTTGTCGTTTAGGCTCAGAGAAACGCCGAAGAGTATGCTTGACCGGCTTGAATCCTTTTAGAACATTAAGGCTATGCTCAGCCAGTCTGTGTGGGATTCCTGTCATGTCTGAACGGTGCCAGGCGAATATGTCCCAATTCTCGCGCAGAAACTCCCGTAGTGCGGCGTCTACAGCGGGGTCTAACTGTGCCCCGATGGATTCTATTTTTGTATGGTCCGTTGGATGGACTTGGAATTTAACTATTTCGTTAGCTAGTTTAAAGGAGGTGGACTTGGATCTTTTGTCTAGTATCACGTCATCCCTGTCCACCACGGAGCGCAGCGTGGTAAATTCCTCCGCCACAAGGGCTTCGGACAATGCCTCGAGGGTGTCGTGACCCGACCCGAATGGATCAAGCCCTCTGTGCTCAGGTGTCATCCCTGGATCAGTAATGCTGACACCACACAGTACATCGAAGGGTTTATAGCAGAGTGGCAATCACACACTTATTACATCGTTGTCTCAAAGAGAACTTATTACAATAAAAATGGCTTAAGGCCATCTAATAGCGATAACAGCGGAAGACTCGGAAGATAAATGGGTCCATCAACTCCAACGGCATCACTGAGTATAGAACCACGACCTAAAAGCACCTTACTCGTCGTCTGAAAAGTCTGCAACATGAAAGTTGCAGCCCGAAAACGGGTCAGCACATGGAATATGCTGGCAAAGTAACACATAGAGAGTAATGGAATGAAACAGCTATACTATATGCATATATGGCTGGTGGAAAGCTCTATGGTTACAGTTTTGCGTAAAGCCAGTTTTTCCCTACTACAAAGGAATAAATTTATTTAACTATCAAGGTGGTTGTTAAACATCGAGAATGGTTGACAGCATTCCGATCCCAATTAAGTGATTAAAACCCAACAACATTAATTAGAAGTAACATGATGAGATTCACAATGATATTCAAGTACTAGATACTCAAGTTGTCCATAACCGGGGACACGGCTAATCATGATTAGTTTGATACACTCTGCAGAGGTTTGCGCACTTTTCCCCACAAGACTCGATCGCCTCCGTTTGGTTCCTCGCACTACATGGTGTTTGAGAAACGGATGACCGAGACACAGTCTTACAGAAACGCTAGCACCTTACATGTGGGTAGACCGGTACACCTACTTTCCCCTACATCTGCTAGTCTACCCGTAAGAGTTTGCACAACTTAGTCAACTATGCCAGAGCCCATAATGGCTTGTGGCTGCACACGGAAGTTTCTAGCATGAAAGATCTTATGATCCCTTTGAGCCTGGGTGGCGGTCCAAAATAAAACAGGCAAGTCCTGATAGACATCAGGTGCCTCAATCCACCCAGATGTGTGTTTAAGTTGCCACCTTAGATAAACCATTAAAATTATCAACTCACATCTGTCATGGATATCACTCACCCAATCCACGTCTACTAGCATAGCATGGCATAAATAGCAAACGTAGAAGTAACTCCCAAAGGTTTCATAATAATACAGGTAATAGGTACTACCTCTTCTACTTCCCATACCTCAGTTTAATTAGATCCTAATCATGCAATGTGAGAGGATTGATCTAATGCAATAAAACATGGGTTGTAGAAAAGGTATGATCAAAGTGTTACTTGCCTTGCTGATGATCCGCGAGACCTAGGGTTTTGAAGTAACAAGCGGCGCAATCCGGGTGATCTATCGCAGACAAACAACAAGCACACAATAAGTACTCATCTAATGCACAGGTAAAACTCGAACAAGAGAACGAACTAGAAAATTCAACTTAAGAACTCCGGTTGCGAACAAAGAAACGGAAAACAAACGGCAGAAGAAAACAACTCGGTTCTAGCAAGTTAAATCTAGGTCAAATTTTATTGTGGCAAAAACTTGTTCAAGTTGATTAGACGGAACGGCGGTTTCGAAACGAAACTCCAGGCGCTTGAATCACCTGATTCCGATAAACGAGCGAGAAGAAAGACTAGAACGAAGATCGGATCTGAGATCACGATCGCGGAAAGAACGCGGAATAAATCCGACGAAAAAGAAAGAGACGAACGGTTAAACGAATGGACGTCGTTAACCGGGGAAAAATCGGTGATCACATTCGTTGAGACGAACGGTCCGAAAGAAGAACGGAAACTGATCTAGGGTTTCGGAAGAAAACCGAAACAAAAACCGGAAGAAAAGAAAAGAAACGGAACGGTTCTTTTAGGAAAAACCGGACCGGGGCGAGGGGTTGCGCGGCTACCTCCGGCGAGGTTCCGACGAGGGCTCCGGCGGCTGCGGGGCAAGGGCGGCGGCGGCAGCAGCTAGAGGCGGCGGCGGCAGCAGCTAGAGGCGGCGGCGGCTATAGGCGACGGCTAGGCGGCGGTGGCAGCTAGAGGCGGCGGCGGCTAGGCAGCGGCGGCGGCTATAGGCGGCGGGGCTGGTGGCTTGGGGTGGAGAGGGGGGTGCTTGGGTATTTATACTAGGAGGGGGAGGGGGTAGATGCTTGGGCAAGGGGCAAGGGGGGCGCCGGCCTAGAGTCCTACTAGGACTCCGCCTAGGGCGGGGCGGCGGCTGGCGCGCAGGGCACTGGGGCGGCGGCGGCCTGGCCGGCTAGGCCTTTGGCCCAGGCGGGGCGCTGCTCCTTTTTTTTAAATAGATGCGCGCGCAGAAAAACAAAGAAAAGAAAACTAAACGATCTCCGAAAATTCTAAAGTAAATTTTGCCCGACTCCTAAAAATGAGTCGAACAAAATGAATTTTTCTCCGGGCCTAAAATGCAATTTTTGAAATCGCGCATTTTTCCCTATCCAAAGAAAACAAACAAACTCCGGCAACCAAAATTTGATCTATTTATTAAATCTCCATTTTTCCTCAATTTGGGAAAGTCATATTATTCCCTCTCTTATATTTTTGATATCGGAAAAATAATTGAAGATGAAATAAATAAATCAAATGATCCTCTTTTCCAAAATTTGAGAGAACTCAAATATGAAAATAACGAAATCTCCAACTCTCTCCGAGGGTCCTTGAGTTGCGTGAAATTTCTAGGATCGACCAAAATGCAAGAAAATATGCTATGCATGATGATCTAGTGTATAACATTCCAAATTGCAAACTTGGGATGTTACAAACCTACCCCCCTTAAGATGAATCTCGCCCTCGAGATTCGGGTTGGCTAGAAAATAGGTGAGGGTGGTCCTTGAGCAAATCTTCTTCTCTTTCCCAGGTGGCTTCATCCTCTGAGTGGTGGTTCCACTGAACTTTGCAAAACTTGATAACCTTGTTGCGGGTAACTCTGCTGGCATAATCGAGAATCTTGACTGGCTTTTCCTCATACGTTAAGTCGTCCTTCAACTGAATCGCTTCAAGTGGCACTGGATCTCTTAACGGTACCTCCGCCATCTCGGCGTGACATTTCTTCAGCTGGGAAACATGGAATACATCATGAACTCCTGACAGTCCCTCTGGTAATTCCAATTTATAAGTGACTTCTCCCATGCGTTGCAAAATCTTATATGGTCCAACGAAACGCGATGCTAACTTTCCCTTAACTCCAAAGCGCTTAACTCCTCGAAGTGGGGATACTCGAAGATAAACTCTGTCTCCGGTTTCGTAAACTGTCTCCTTGCGTTTAGAATCTGCGTAGCTCTTCTGCCTGGACTGGGCTACCTTGAGCCTATCGGGAATCAACTTAACCTTCCGTTCAGACTCCTTAATCAAATCTGGTCCAAAGAATTGGCGGTCTCCAACTTCGTCCCATGACAACGGTGTCCTGCACCTCCTTCCGTATAAAGCTTCGAAAGGTGCCATCTTCAAACTAGTTTGGTAACTGTTGTTATAAGAAAACTCCGCATACGGCAAGTTATCGTCCCAGCTAGATCCATAATCTAGTGCACAAGCTCTCAGCATATCTTCCAAAATCTGATTGACTCTCTCAGTCTGTCCATCTGTCTGCGGATGAAAAGCTATGCTGAACTCTAGTCTGGTTCCTAAAGTTTCATGCAACTGATTCCAAAACTTTGAGGTAAATTGGGTGCCTCTATCTGATACGATACTCCTTGGAACTCCATGCAAACAAATGATCCTAGTCATGTATATCTTTGACAACTTAGCACTGGTGTAAGTGGTCTTAACTGGAATAAAATGGGCTACCTTTGTCAAACGATCAACTACTACCCATATCGAATCGTAGCCTGCCTTTGTCCTGGGTAGTCCCGTGATAAAATCCATGCCTATATTATCCCACTTCCATTCGGGTATCGGCAATGGTTGTAACAATCCTGCTGGCTTCTGATGCTCTGCCTTTACTCTCTGACATACGTCACAAACTGCTACATATGCTGCAATATCCTTCTTCATTCCGGTCCACCAGAATGTTTCCTTCAAATCCAAATACATCTTGGTATTCCCTGGGTGAATCGAATACGGTGAATCATGTGCCTCGTGCAAAATCAACTTCCTGATCTCCGGGTCATTGGGCACATAAACACGGTCCTCAAACCATAGGGTGTCGTGCTCATCCTCACGAAATCCCTTTGCTTTTCCTTTGCTCATTCTCTCTTTTATAGAAGCAATCTCCTTGTCAGACTTCTGAGCTTCTCTGATTTTATCCATCAATGTTGACTGAATCTCCAATGCTGCTACATAGCCTCTCGGAACTATTTCCAAACATAGCTCACGAAGGTTTTCTGCTAACTCCCTTGGTACTTCTCCTGTCATTACCATATTGACATGGCTCTTACGGCTCAATGCATCAGCTACTACATTAGCTTTTCCGGGATGGTAATGCAATCTCATATCATAATCCTTGATGAGCTCCAACCATCTCCTTTGTCTGAGGTTCAACTCCTTCTGAGTGAAAATGTACTTCAAACTCTTGTGATCCGTGTACACCTCACAATGATTTCCAATGAGGAAATGTCTCCACGTTTTCAATGCACGAACTACGGCTGCTAACTCCAAATCATGCGTGGCATAATTCAACTCATGAGGCTTCAGTTGCCGTGAAGCATACGGAAACAACTCTTCCTTCCTGCATAAGCACTGCTCCAAGTCCTCGACGTGAAGCGTCACAATACACCTCATAATCCTTGGTCTGATCTGGCAAAACCAATACTGGTGAGGTAACCAAGCATTTCTTCAACTCCTGGAAACTAGCCTCATACTCCTCAGTCCAATTGAACTTAGTATCCTTCTTCAACAATTCAGTCATAGGCTTTGCAATCTTTGAGAAATTCTCAATAAATCTCCGGTAGTATCCTGCGAGTCCAAGAAAACTCCGGATCTCTCCAACTGTTGTTGGTGCTTCCCATTCGGTTACGGTCTCAACCTTAGTGGGGTCAACTGCTATACCTTCTCCGGATATAACGTGTCCGAGGAATCCAACTTCCTTCAACCAAAACTCACATTTGCTGAATTTGGCGCATAACTGATGTTCCCTTAGCTTCTCCAAAACCAAACGCAAATGTTCCTTATGCTCCTCTTCATTCTTTGAATAAACTAGGATGTCATCAATGAACACTACGACGAACTTATCCAAAAAATCCATAAACACTTTGTTCATCAGGTTCATAAAATAGGCAGGTGCGTTAGTCAATCCAAATGACATAACGGTATACTCATACAGTCCATATCTCGTGGTGAATGCTGTCTTAGGTATGTCCTGCTCTCGAATCTTCAATTGATGGTACCCTGATCGCAAATCGATCTTGGAAAACACTTTAGCTCCTTGCAAACGATCAAACAGATCGTTGATCATTGGCAGTGGGTACTTGTTCTTGATGGTTACTTCATTCAATCCCCGATAATCTACAACCATCCTTAATGATCCATCCTTCTTTTCCACTAGAAGTACGGGTGATCCCCAAGGCGAAGAAATTGGGCGAATGTAACCTTTATCCAATAACTCTTTAATCTGATTCTTAATTTCTACCAAATCCTTTGCTGGCATCCGGTACGGTCGCTTCGATATTGGGCCTGTACCTGGCAATAACTCAATCAAAAACTCAATGTCTCTATCCGGTGGCATGCCTGGTAATTCCTCAGGAAATACATCAGGAAAATCCTTCACCACTGGTACTTCCTCTTGCACAACTCCTATTAAGCAGTTCACTTGTGTCCTGTTTGGCACATGCCGGGATACATACTTGATCCTTCTTCCTTCTGGTGTGGTAAGCAAAATTGTCTTACTAGCACAATCGATGTTTCCTCCATACATCGATGGCCAATCCATACCAAGAATCACATCCAGACCTTGGGACTCCAGAATAATTAAATCTGTTGGGAAAAAATGCCTTCCTATACTTAATGGTACTTGGAAACATCCTTGTCTGGCCATGTACTCTGCTCCTGGCGAGCTTACTAGCATAGGTGTTTTAAGAATCCTAGTGGGCAGGCTATACTTTTCCACGAATCCCCTTGATATGTATGAATGCGATGCACCAGTATCGAAAAGAACGAGTGCGGTAAATGACTTAACCAAAAACTTACCGATTACTGCATCGGGCTGATCTTCAACCTCCTCCACATTAACGTGGTTCACCTGTCCCCTATTGAAAGGGTTCGGCTTCTTCCCAGAGCTTCCATTGCCATTTCCATTATGGCCTTCAGGACATTCATTGGCATAATGTCCGGTCTTGGAACACTTGAAACAGGTGACTTGACTCAGGTCTCTCTTGGTTGGGGTCGATGGGGTGGTCCGGTTCTGGCCGTTGCTTCCTCCATTCCCATTACCATTCTTGTGGCCATTATGGTTGTGCGAACTACCTCCTCCATGGGTATGCTGAAACTGAAATCCCGGTTTTGGGGCAAAACGGGGCTTCTGCTGGGCTCCAGAGTTATACTTCCCCTGTCCATACTTCCTCTTACGGTTCTCAATCTGCTGTTGCTTTCCTTCAATCATGATGGCAAGATCTACCAACTCCTGGTAGTTGTTGAAACTTGCTACCATCAATTTCATGCTTAGTTCATCATTCAGTCCTTCCAAAAATTTCTCCTGCTTGGCTGCATCCGTAGCAACGTCGTCTGGGGCATAACGTGCTAACTTGCTGAAATCGTAAACGTACTGGCCAACTGTCCTTCCTCCTTGGCGTAAGTTGCGAAACTCACGCTTCTTCAGGGCCATAGCTCCTGCTGAAACATGGGCAGTGCGGAAAGCTTGCTGAAACTGATCCCATGTGACAGTGTCAACTGGGTAAGTGGCTGTGAAATTCTCCCACCATGCTGCCGCGGGTCCGTCAAGTTGGTGAGCGGCAAACTTCACTTTCTCACCATCCGTGCATCATGCAGTGGTCAACTCCCTTCCTATCTTGCGAAGCCAATCGTCTGCTACTATTGGCTCGGTGCTACTGGAAAACACCAGAGGATTCAGCCTAAGGAAACGGGCTAAGTGGTCAACAGGTGGTGGTGGTGGGTTGTTGTTGTTGTTTTGCTGGTTCTGAACTAACATCTGCATCAATTGATTCTGTTGCTGGATCAACTGAGTGAGCTCTGGTGGGAATCCATTGTCACGTCTCGGAGGCATCTGAGGGTTTAGAAAAGATGAGATATAAGAATAGAGTGAGGTCTAAAGGGAAAACACTACCCCAATGCACATGAGCAAATGCACACAAAATCACTTCATTCAATCAAACAAGGGCTTACAATCGGTCTAAAACTATCGCAAAAGTGCTTGACTATAATGTTTACATGGGGAAATACTACTACTATATGGTGGTCATCTAGAAATTTGAACCGGTGGAAGACTCCATGATATCTGCTCCAGCTTCGTCTTCAAAGTCGGGTTCACTTGGATCCGAATCGGTGTCGTCGATGATGATGTAGTTGTCCGGACATGCGACGTACTCGTCTTCCTCCTTGGATGCTAACTTCCTCTTGAGTTCTTCAATCTCCTGCTTAAGATCGCCATTGTGTCTTGCTAGAGCTACGATCTCGTCCATGTAGTCCTTGCGTGTAGACTTCAGTTCTCCTTCTAGCTCGATGATCCTTGCCTTTGCATTCTTCAACTCTATCATATCATTGCACATCTGGTTCTCGTGGCGTCGAATGTGCTGGTTTAACTCCTGGATGAATGATGCAATGGATCTATCCTTCTTGGTGCTGACTAACTCCCATTGTTCATCTTGGCGTCCGCAAATCTGGTAGATAGTGTCCTTGAGGTCTTCTTGGTAAACTTCTCCAATGCGTCCTATGGTGATATGAGCTGCCATGCTCCTTCCCAGACTCCAGGTTGGTGCATTGAAAACACTATCTATAGGCTTCGTGATTGGCGCGAATGTTCTTCCCGGAACGTGAGCTTGAATCTTCCAGCGCTCCTCTTCAGGCAAAGTGGCGTTGAAGGTTCCCGTGAAGCTTGGTAATCCAATGTTCAGGTACTTGGTGACTTCCTTTAGGTGAAATCCAAATGGTGTGCCTTCATCCGGTTGAGTGTACTTAATCTTCGCGTGCGTCATCCTAATAGAGTAGAAAAGATGAGGAGTTAGAAAATGAGAAGAGAATAGTGTTCTATGGATTTAACTTAGTGGTCGTGTCCTACAGTCAGCGTGTGCTCTGATACCATCTCTGTCGCGACCCGACCCGAATGGATCAAGCGCTCTGTGCTCAGGTGTCATCCCTGGATCAGTAATGCTGACACCACACAGTACATCGAAGGGTTTATAGCAGAGTGGCAATCACACACTTATTACATCGTTGTCTCAAAGAGAACTTATTACAATAAAAATGGCTTAAGGCCATCTAATAGCGATAACAGCGGAAGACTCGGAAGATAAATGGGTCCATCAACTCCAACGGCATCACTGAGTATAGAACCACGACCTAAAAGCACCTTACTCGTCGTCTGAAAAGTCTGCAACATGAAAGTTGCAGCCCAAAAACGGGCCAGCACATGGAATATGCTGGCAAAGTAACACATAGAGAGTAATGGAATGAAACAGCTATACTATATGCATATATGGCTGGTGGAAAGCTCTATGGTTACAGTTTTGCGTAAAGCCAGTTTTTCCCTACTGCAAAGGATTAAATTTATTTAACTATCAAGGTGGTTGTTAAACATCGAGAATGGTTGACAGCATTCCGATCCCAATTAAGTGATTAAAACCCAACAACATTAATTAGAAGTAACATGATGAGATTCACAATGATATTCAAGTACTAGATACTCAAGTTGTCCATAACCGGGGACACGGCTAATCCTGATTAGTTTGTTACACTCTGCAGAGGTTTGCGCACTTTTCCCCACAAGACTCGATCGCCTCCGTTTGGTTCCTCGCACTACATGGTGTTTGAGAAACGGATGACCGAGACACAGTCTTTCAGAAACGCTAGCACCTTACATGTGGGTAGACTGGTACACCTACATTCCCCGACATCTGCTAGTCTACCCATAAGAGTTCGCACAACTTAGTCAACTATGCCAGAGCCCATAATGGCTTGTGGCTGCACACGGAAGTTTCTAGCATGAAAGATCTTATGATCCCTTTGCGCCTGGGTGGCAGTCCAAAATAAAACAGGCAAGTCCTGATAGACATCAGGTGCCTCAATCCACCCAGATGTGTGTTTAAGTTGCCACCTTAGATAAACCATTAAAATTATCAACTCACATCTGTCATGGATATCACTCACCCAATCCATGTCTACTAGCATAGCATGGCATAAATAGCAAACGTAGAAGTAACTCCCAAAGGTTTCATAATAATACAGGTAATAGGTACTACCTCTTCTACTTCCCATCCCTCAGTTTAATTAGATCCTAATCATGCAATGTGAGAGGATTGATCTAATGCAATAAAACATGGGTTGTAGAAAAGGTATGATCAAAGTGTTACTTGCCTTGCTAATGATCCGCGAGACCTAGGGTTTCGAAGTAACAAGCGGCGCAATCCGGGTGATCTATCACAGACAAACAACAAGCACACAATAAGTACTCATCTAATGCACAGGTAAAACTCGAACAAGAGAACAAACCAGAAAATTCAACTTAAGAACTCCGGTTGCGAACAAAGAAACGGAAAACAAACGGCGGAAGAAAACAACTCGGTTCTAGCAAGTTAAATCTAGGTCAAATTTTATTGTGGCAAAAACTTGTTCAAGTTGATTAGACGGAACGGCGGTTTCGAAACGAAACTCCAGGCGCTTGAATCACCTGATTCCGATAAACGAGCGAGAAGAAAGACTAGAACAAAGATCGGATCTGAGATCACGATCGCGGAAAGAACGCGGAATAAATCCGACGAAAAAGAAAGAGACGAACGGTTAAACGAACGGACGTCGTTAACCGGGGAAAAATCGTTGATCACATTTATTGAGACGAACGGTCCGAAAGAAGAACGGAAACTGATCTAGGGTTTTGAAAGAAAACCGAAACAAAAACCGGAAGAAAAGAAAAGAAACGGAGCGGTTCTTTTAGGAAAACCCGGACCGGGGCGAGGGGTTGCGCGGCTACCTCAGGCGAGGTTCCGACGAGGGCTCCGGCGGCTGCGGGGCAAGGGCGGCGGCGGCGGCACTAGGCGGCGGCAGCAGCTAGAGGCGGCGGCGGCGGCTATAGGCGGCGGCTAGGCGGCGGCAGCAGCTAGAGGCGGCGGCGGCTAGGCGGCTGCGGCGGCTATAGGCGGCGGGGCTGGCGGCTTGGGGTGGAGAGGGGGGTGCTTGGGTATTTATACTAGGAGGGGGAGGGTGTAGATGCTTGGGCAAGGGGAAGGGGGGTGCCGGCCTAGAGTCCTACTAGGACTCGGCCTAGGGCGGGGCGGCGGCTGGCGCGCAGGGCGCTGGGGCGGCGGCGGCCTGGCCGACTGGGCCTTTGGCCCAGGCGAGGCGCTGCTCCTTCTTTTTTAAATAGATGCGCGCGCAGAAAAACAAAGAAAAGAAAACTAAACAAACTCCGAAAATTCTAAAGTAAATTTTCCCCTACTCCTAAAAATGAGTCGAACAAAATGAACTTTTCTCCGGGCCTAAAATGCAATTTTCGAAAACGCGCATTTTTCCCTTTCCAAAGAAAACAAACAAACTCCGGCAACCAAAATTTGATCTATTTATTAAATCTTCATTTTTCCTCAATTTGGGAAAGTCATATTATTCCCTCTCTTATATTTTTGATATCGGAAAAATAATTGAAGATGAAATAAATAAATCAAATGATCCTTTTTTCCAAAATTTGAGAGAACTCAAATATGAAAATAACGAAATCTCCAACTCTCTCCGAGGGTCCTTGAGTTGCGTGAAATTTCTAGGATCGACCAAAATGCAAGAAAATATGCTATGCATGATGATCTAGTGTATAACATTCCAAATTGCAAATTTGGGATGTTACAGAGGGCTAGTGCGGCTGTTTTGTTCTCGGTGCGGAGTGCTATGTCCGGATCACTAGCTAGAGTGACAATTCCCTTGGGTCCGGGCATTTTGAGCTTCATGTACCCGTAATGGGGTATGGCTTGAAAAATCGTGAATGCCTCCCGCCCTAGAAGGGCATTGTATCCGATACTGAACGGGGCCACTTGGAATGTAATTTCTTCGGACCTGTAATTCTCCGGAGTGCCGAATACCACATCAAGTGTGATTTTCCCATCGCAACGTGCCTCCCAACTAGGGATGATTCCTCAGAAGGTCATACTGCTTTGCTCAATACGGTTGCTGTCTATGTCCATTTTTTGGAGAGTTTCCTTGTAGATGAGGTTTAGTCCGCTGCCGCCATCCATGAGCACCCTAGTGAGCCGAAAGTCGTCCACAATTGGACTGAGGACCAAAGCGGCTCGTGCTCGGGCTGTTCGGAATTTAGGTTCGTCACTGGCGTTGAAGGTGATAGCCGTGTCGCTCCATGGATTTATTGCTGCCACGTGGCAGACTTCGGCAAGGCCGTGGAGTGCTCGCTTACGCCTATTATTTGAGGCGAAGGTCTCGAAGACCGTTAATACTGTATTGTTATCCGTGGGAAGGTGCTCTGAAGTATTTTCGATGAGGAGATCCTCACCGTTTTTGGCCACTTGCCGGAGTACCCAACATGCTCTGAGGCTGTGTGTTGATATGGTATCCGCTGTACTATGAATTTTGCAGGGCCCGTTAAGCCATCCCTCCAATATGGTTCCACGCCCTATAGTGGGCTTTTGCTTCTTTGTAATTGAGTCAAGCGACTTATGAGAGTGCACCCTTTTAGTTCGGACTAAGGGTTTTGTCAGAGCCGGATTGTCCCAAAATTGTGTTTGGGTTTTCCAGGTACTTTCCATCGCACAGTATTTCCGTACTATGGCCGTCAAGTCAGCGAAGTGTGCTATGTCACGGCAACTTATGGCGTTGAGGACTCCCTTTTCCGTGCAATTGTTGCAAAAGAATGAAATTGCGTCTTCCTCGCGACAGTCCTTGACCTTGTTCATTACAAGGAGGAATCTAGCCCAATAATGATGTACTGTCTCTTGGGGCTCTTGCCTAATGTGGGAAAGATCGTTTGTATCCGGGTGGGTGGGTGGATTTAAGTCCAGACCTTGACCAAATTTGTGATCCCGGGGCAGGGGAGTTTCCAATCTTAGAAGATCGGGCTCCGAGATGCTGCCCTGTGGGTTCGGTATGCGGCCTGATTCTGGATTCAGGGTTAGGGCGGCGTCCTCCCGTGAGCGAGTATCTAGCTCAGAGAGCTCGAGAATCCGGACATAGTTCGTCCTCAGGATAGAGGGAGAATCGCCGCATTGCTCCTCCACCACCGCTATCTGATGGGTGACCGGCGGAGAGTTAATCTCCCTTTGGTCGGGTTTAAGCCTGATCCGATCGTAGTCCGTAGTGACTCCCAGAGCAGTGATGCGATCCAAGAGCTCGTTCAAAGAGGAGAGCTCCATTGGATCCATCTGCTCAGCAAATTTCGAGCCGACATGGAGGCTATTTTCGATGACCTGAGAAGTCATCGTCAGCGTAGCGGCTGAGCGGGCAGTCATAACGAAACTGCCTAGTCGAAGAGTTTGGCCTACAGCCAGGGCTACCCCAGAGGTGACGTTGTCCTTGACAACAAGGCGAGCCATCCTCCTTATGATGACGACGCGGTGGAACTCTCAATGAAAGCACCAACATCGGTGTCAAAACCGGCGGATCTCGGGTAGGGTGTCCCGAACTGTGCGTCTAAGGCGGATGGTAACAGGAGGCACGGGACACGATGTTTACCCAGGTTCGGGCCCTCTTGATGGAGGTAAAACCCTACGTCCTGCTTGATTGTTCTTGACGATATGAGTATTACAAGAGTAGATCTACCACGAGATCAGAGAGGCTAAACCCTAGAAGCTAGCCTATGGTATGATTGTATGTTGTCCTACGGACTAAAACCCTCCAGTTTATATAGACACCAGAGGGGTATAGGGTTACACAAGGTCGGTTACAAAGGAGGAGAGATATACATATCCGTATTGCCTAGCTTGCCTTCCACGCCAAGTAGAGTCCCATCCGGACACGAGACGAAATCTTTAATCTTGTATCTTCATAGTCCAACAGTCCGGCCAAAGGATATAGTCCGGCTGTCCGGAGACCCCCTAATCCAGGACTCCCTCAGCCACGCTGTGGGCCGTTGGTGGAGCCGCGCCGTGGGCTGCAGGCAGGCAAGTCTGGGGACCCCATTCCCAGGACGCCGACATAAGATAACCCAAAACTTGAAAACTTCAATGACACAAAACTCAACAAATCCTTCGTGAGTTCTGTTAGTATCAGAAAAATAAATCACTACAATAAGTGTTGTATCAAACCAATTCATATTTTTTTTGTATTATATCTACTGTATTCCAACTTTTTCTATGGAAAAAACTCATCAAAGAAAACCATAGAGCCATCAAAATAAGCACACAACACAAAGAAAACAGAATCTGTCAAAACAGAACAGTCTGTAGCAATCTGACTATCTCGAATACTTCTGTAACTCAAAAAACTCTAAAAAATTAGGAAGACCTGAGAAATTTGTATATTGATCTACTGCAAGTAGAATGGGTATTTTATCGCTCTCTGGTAAAAAATGAAAATTAATTTCGTGAGTGTAAAAGTTCCTGTTTTTTCAGCAAGTTCAAACAACTATTTCCCAAGAAGATCCTAAAGGCTTAACTTGGCACAAACACTAATTAAAACACAAAAAGCACAATCATACCAATATCATAATTGTGTAAACACACAAGAACAAAAGGCAAAAATAAATTTTATTCATTGGGTTGCCTCCCAACAAGCGCTATAGTTTTACGCCCTTAGCTAGGCATATAACAAGGATCTTAGTTTTGTCATCTTTGGTTCGAGATCCATAAGATGCCCTCATGATTGATTCCTAAGGTGGCTTAATTCTAGTTCTAAGAAAGTGTTCCATACCTTTCCTCAAAGGAAATTGGAACTTAATATTGCCTTCTTTCATATCAATCACGACATCGATAGTGCGTAAAAACGGTCTACCCAGAATAATTGGACAAGACGGATTGCAATCAATATCAAGAACAATAAAATATATGGGCACATAATTCCTATTTTCGAGAATAAGAACATCATTAATTCTTCCCATAGGCTTTTAATAGTCGAATCCGCCAAGTGCAAATTCTAAGATCATGATTCAAGATCGGGAAGACCAAGCACATCAAATAAAGATTTTGGAATTGTGGAAACACTAGCACCCAAGTCACACAAAGCAAAACATTCATAATTTTTAATATTGACTTTGATAGTAGGTTCCCACTCATCATGCAATTTTCTAGGAATTGAAACTTCTAGTTCCAATTTTTATTCAAGAGCTTTCATCATAGCATCAACAATATGTTTAGTAAAAGCTTTATTTTGTTCATAAGCATGGGGTGAATTTATCATGAATTGCAACAAAGAAATACAATCAATCAAAGAGCAACTATCATAATTAAAGTCTTTGTAATCCAAAAGAGTGGGTACATCACTAGTTAAAGTTTTGACCTGTCCAAACCCACTTTCATCAATTTATCAACAAGATTTTCACCCTCCGAAATATTGGGATGGCTTCTACCTAAAGCTGACTCTTCTTCAGTCCCTTTTTCATCATTCTTAACTTTACTAAACAAGGAATTAATAGAAGAAACACCAATCATTTTAAGATCTTCATCATCTTTGCAAGAATAATCACTAGAAAAAGCTTTTTACAAAATGTTTCTTTTAGCTCTAACCATAGCAGTTCTTTTCTTACTTTCATCCATAGAAACATAAAGAGCTTTAATTGATTCATCTACTTTAGGCACAAAAATTTCCATCTTGAGATTTTCCACATCATGAGCAATTCTATCAACACTTCTAGACAAATCATCAATCTTATTCAATTTCCGTCATGGAAGTGTTGAAAACTTTTTGTGTGTTGATAAATTCTTTAATATTATTCTCAATATCAGAGGTGTTCATATTATTATTATAAGATTGATTTACATAGGAATTACCATAATTATTAGAGGAATTACTAGGATTAAAATTACCTCTATAAGCATTGTTGTTGAAATTATTGCGAGAAATAAAATTCACATCAATGGCATCACTATCTTGCTCAATCAAAGTAGACAAAGGCATATCATTAAGATCAATAGGAGCACTTCTACTAGCAGCCAATTTCACAAGAGTATCAACTTTTTCACTCAAAGAAGAAATTTCTTCAACCGAATTAACTTTTTTACTAGCAGGAGCCCTTTCGGTATGCCATTGTGAATAATTTGCCATGATATTATCAAGAAATTTGTTAGCTTCACCCAAAATAATTTCCATAAAAGTACCACCCGCGGCGGAATCTAAAAGATTACGAGAAACAAAATTCAATCCCGCATAAAAAAATTGTATGATCATCCAAAGATTTAACCCATGAGTTGGGCAATTCCTTAGCATCATTTTCATACTTTCCCAATATTGTGCAACATGCTCATGTTCAAGTTGCTTGAAATTCATGATCTGGGTTCTAAGGGAAATAATTTTTGCGGGAGGAAAATACTTAGTGATAAAAGCAACTTTGCACTTGTTCCAAGAATCGATACTATTACGAGGCAAAGAAGAGAACCAGATTTTTGCAGAATCACCCAAAGAGAACGTAAATAATTTCATCTTGACCACATCATTGTCCACATCTTTTTTCTTTTGCATATCACATAATTCCACGAAGGTATTAAGATGGGACGCGACATCCTCATTAGGAGTACCGGAAAATTGGTCTTTCATAACAAGATTCAGCAAAGCGGTATTAATATCACAAGTCTCCGCACTAGTGGTGGGAGGAGCAAGCGGAGTGCCAATAAAATCATTGTTGTTGGTATTTGAGAAATCACATAACTTTGTGTTCTCTTGAGTCATGATGACCACACAACAAGATTGCACTAAAAAATAGATCCGGCAAGAAAACGGCGAACGGAAAAAGAGAGGCGAATAAAATGGCAATTTTTTGTGAAGTGGGGGAGAGGAAAACGAGAGGCAAATGGTGAATAATGTAAATTGCAAGGAGATGAGATTTGTGATTAGGAACCTGGTTATGTTGAAGATCCTCCGCGGCAACGGCGCCAGAAATTCTCCTTGATGGTAGCTGCAACTACGTCGTTAATTCCCTAGAGAGGGAGGTATGATGTAGCACAGCGATGGTAGGTATTTACCTCAGTTATGAAACCAAGGTATCGAACCAGTAGGAGAATCAAGCAACACAACATAAACAGCACCTGCACACAAACAACAACACCTTGCAAACCGACGTGTTAAAGGGGTTGTCAATCCCTTTCGGGTAACAGCGCCAGCAATGACGTGTTGACGGGATAGAGTTGTAAATATTGATAGATCGAACGCCAAATAAAATAAATTGCAGCAAGGTATTTTTGGGTTTTTGTTTTAATAGATCTGAATAAAAATGCAAAGAAAAAGTAGATCGCTAGGCAAATATATGAGAAAGAAGACTCGGGGCCGTAGGTTTCACTAGTGGCTTCTTTCGAGAAAAATAGCAAATGGTGGGTAAACAAATTACTATTGGGAAATTGATAGAACTTCAAATAATTATGATGATATCTAGGAAATGATCATTACATAGGCATCACATCCAAGATTAGTACACCTACTCCTGCCTGCATCTACTACTATTACTCCACACATCGACCGCTATCCAGCATGCATCTAGTGTATTAAGTTCATGGAAAAACGGAGTAATGCAATAAGAACGATGACATGATGTAGACAAGATCCGTTTATCTATATGGCGGTAGATATAGATCTCATCTTTTTATCCTTAGTAGCAACGATACATACGTGTCGGTTCCCTTTCTGTCACTGGGATCAAGCACCGTAAGATCGAACCCACTACCGGGCACCTCTTCCCATTGCAAGATAAATAGATCAAGTTGGCCAAAAAAACCAAAAATCAGAGAAGAAATACGAGGCTATAAGAGATCGTGCATAAAAGAGATCAAAGAAACTCAAATAGTTTCATGGATATAAAAAGATAGATCTGATCACAAACTTGAAGTTCATCGATCCCAACAAACTCACCGCAAAAGAGTTACATCATATGGATCTCCAAGAGACCATTGTATTGAGAATCAAGAGAGCGATGAAGCCATCTAGCTACTAACTACGGACCCGAAGGTCTACAAAGAACTACTCACACATCATCGGAGAGGCACCAATGGAAGTGGTGAACCCCTTCGTGATGGTGTCTAGATTGGATCTGATGGTTCTGGACTATGCTACGGCTGGATGAATATTTCGTTGCCTCCCCTAGGGTTCTGATATTTTTGGGGTATTTATAGAGCAAAGAGGCGGTCCGGGGGGCACCCGAGGTGGGCACAACCCACCAGGGCGCGCCTGGGCCTCCTGGCGCACCCTGGTGGGTCGTGCCCCCCTCGGGGCACCCCCCAGGTGCAACCAGGGCCCCTTTCCTTCCTTCTAGCCCATAAAAAATCTCTGTAAAGTTTTGTGGCATTTGGACTCCGTTTGATATTGATTTTTTGCGATGTAAAAAACATGGAAAAAATAGCAATTGGCACTTGGCACTATGTCAATAGGTTAGTACCAAAAATGATATAAAATGACTATAAAATTATTATAAAACATCGAAGATTGATAATAAAACAGCATGGAACAATTAAAAATTACAGATACATTGGAGACGTATTAGAAGACCGATAATAACACAGACAGTTGCTGCTAATAAGACGTGTGTGTTGTGCGATGGGATTGCATACAGAACAACAACATATATATATACACACTTATAAGGACATGCTTGCATAAGCAAATTAAACATCCACTTACATAGGTGGCTACTGCAACCATGGCATTTTCACACACCAAAGTAAACTATTACATGCATAATTACATAGGTGGCTACTACACACATGACATTTCCACACACCAATAAAGTAAACTATATATTACATGCATGATTAACTAGCATAAACAATCATCTGATCATCATCTACTTCTTCTGACGCTTGCTCTGCTTGTGGCTCGATCCAGGCTCGTTGATTTTGGTAACGAGGCACTTCCTCATGTCAATGATCCACCTGTGCATCTTGTAGCATGTGCACATGCTCTTAGCCGCGAACCTAAGGTGAGGTTTATCCAGTTGCCACATCCAGGCCCTGTGCTAGGATAGGGGACTTGTTCTCTGGGCATCCTGCTTCATCTTTTTGTAGTAGGGGTCGATGATGGCCGAGGCGAGTTCGACCAGGGAGTCCTTCTTCGTGCTTCCCTAGACCCTATAGTGGTCACGGATTTCGACAAGGTTCTTGTAGGCCACGCCTGTAACACGGAGCATGTTTACATCCTGAGTGGTTTCCATCGTGGCGAACTTGTAGTCGGTGCTGTTGACAAACCTGTTGAAACAGTCGCAAGGCTCTGCGGCCATGCAGTGGTGGTAGATGAGGACATGATGGATCACGCACAACTGAGTGACGGCAACCTTCTGATCTATTCTGGGACGACCGGTGGTGTACTGGAGGTCAATGTCGACCACATTGTACTTGTCTCAAGCAAGCAACTGCTCAACGCTGTTGATGTAGTCGTCCACCACGGCCGAGTCGATAATGTACACCATCAAGAGATCTGTCTCCCTCGTGTGGGTCTCCACTCTATGCTCGCCGAACTCCATTGGAGTGCCGCTGGACATCCCCTCTCTATGTATCATCGTGGGTGTGCTTGTTCTATTGTGGGGCACGATCAAAAGGTTGAAGAGACTAAGATTATAATGGCCGCGGGAATTAAAGGGGAAGCCGGACGGCCAGGAATATTTGCAGGCCCTGATGGCAGTTCTAATTTGCAGCGTGTAACACCATCGTGCCGCACGTAACTGCATCGTGTGGCAATGCGCGCGGCACAACCACATGCATATGGGCCCCCGACATGATCATGCGCACGCCCAACTGCTGGTAGAGCGCGCGCGGAGGGACGCGAGCAAAGCGCTCTGCGGTCGCCTCAACGGCGAGCAACTATATATATATATATATATATATATATATAGGATGAGACTATTTAGAAACCCCCTCTAGAGTTCCTAAATAAGGTTATTTACGAACCACCTCCTACTCCTACATGTTTCTACAGGAGCCAGCTAACTACTCGCACAACCCACGCCCGAAGCACCATTTTCTCCCCATGATCTCGACCCCCTCGCCGGTGCGCCACAACCACCTACCTTGTCGGCACACCACAACCTACCCTCCTAAAAACAGAAGCTGGAACCAGCGCGTGTGCACCCAGCGCCATCCTCCTCCTCCTCGAGCCTGCCATGCGCACGAGACGAGGTCCCAGCCCGCAGCCGGGCCGGCGTAGAGCACGGGCGATGAGCGGCGGGGGCACTGTTCGCCGACGGCAAGGAACCGCCGCTCGGCCGGACCATCCCAGATCCGGCCGCCGCCGATTTGGGGGAGGCGGCGCGGTGAGGCCCGAACAAGGTGAACTCCCGCTCGACCACTTTCGTCCCCCACATACTTGCTGCAATGTTCGTTTTGAATTGAAGCCCACCGTTGGAATCCGGGTGGGGGCCTAATTTGGTGGTGGAGCTGGAGTTGATTTGGCTCAATAATCCTTCTCGGAATCCAGTCCGGCTCCGTCCAGAAACCTGCGTGTTCAGTTCCCGACGGTTCTTGGCGGCTGCGATTGCTACTCTCCTCCGACTCCGACACAACCTCATGTGATCCATGGATGCAGTTATATACTGCGTCCGCGTATAGTCTATCTATAATCTTCAAGGAAAAGCAGAGAGAGAGAGAGAGAGGCATCGTCTCGCCGCCGAGCAACGAGAGCGATTCTTCCCCGGGGTCGGATAAGTCGCCGGCAGCAGGTCCGGCGTCCGTCGTGGCCCTCCGGCTCGCCCAATCCAAGGTCTTGTACTTCCTTTCCCCTGTGTTGTTCCCGGGCGTGACCCTATTTCTGTTCGTTAGTGCGAGCGACTGTCTGTCGACGTTTCAGATTGATGGCAGGCACTTGACTTACTGGTTGCCAATTCAGGGCCATGTCGGTTGTCGTAGCTGTTGATGAATTTAACCTTTGCTGAATGCCGCGATGAATTTATTATGCCTGCTTAACCCCCGTTGGTTGTTGTCTCACAGGTTGCATTGCATCTGGCAAGGCGTGGACTGGCGCGTGTGATTTTCTTCCATTTGGTTGTTCTTCTTCCATTCTTTCCTTCCTCATGTGACTTTTCTTATTATTAGGATGCAAGTTAGCTGCACATCTTTTCTTCCATTTTTTTGAATCCCATGTTCATTCCGGCTGCGAGCGAAGGTAGCAGTTAACTTCGGCCGGCGTGGCAGGTAACCACGATATTCATTGCAGTTATGGTGACCCTCGGCAAAAAGATAAATTACAAAAATATGAAAAAAGTTTGGCCATTTAAAAAACTTGTCCACAGTGGCAGTTAACATCGGCCGACGTGGTAGTTAACTTCCGCGTTCATGACAGTTAGCGCGACCTCGAAAAGAAAGAAAGAAATATTTTTTAGTGTCTTCGCTCCCAGCAATTAACTTGGTGTTAACTGCCGTAGCCCCAGGCAATTACAAAATATGAAAAAGTTTGGCTATTTAAAAAAATCGTCCATAGTGGCAGTTAACATCGACCGACGTGGTAGTTAACTTCGGTGTTCTGATAGTTAGCGTGACCTCGAAAAGAAAGAAAGAAATATTTTTAGTGTCTTCGCTCCCAGCAATTAACTTGGTGTTAACTGCCGCAGCCCCAGGCAATTACAAAATATGAAAAAAGTTTGGCCATTTAAAAAAAATCCCCCACATTGGCAGTTAACATCGGCCGGCGTGGTAGTTAACTTCGGCATTCATGATAGTTAGCGTGACCCCGACAAGAAAAAGCAAAATATTTATTTAGTGTCTTCGCTCCCACCAATTAACTTGGTTAACTGGCCCCAGGCAGTTAGCTATTTCAGGCCCGGCAGTTAGTTCGACCCAAGAAAAAAATGTAAATAAAAGAAAAAAATAGTGGCTTCAGTCTGGCAGTTAACTTGATGTTAACTGCCGCAATCCCTGATAGTTAGCTATTTCAGCCCCGACAGTTAACTTGACCTGGGAAAAAAAGAACGAAAGAAAAAATTAGTTTCTTCAGTCCGGCAGTTACCTTGCTCAGGATCGGGCAGTTAGCTATTACGGTCGAGCAGTTAGGGTGTTCATCAGTTAGCTCGACCCGGGACAAAATGTAAAAGAAAAAAATTAGTACCTCCAGTCTGGTAGTTAACTTCTTGTTAACTGCCACAATCCCCAACAGTTAGCTATTTCAATACCGGCAGTTTGCTTGATCCGAGAAAAACCAGGAAACAAAAAAAATAAGTTTCTTCAGTACCGACATTTAGCTTGATCATCATATGTTAGTTAGCTATTCTGGTCAGGCAGTTAGCGTGTACTGTAGCAGTTCAGGCAAAAAATGACGTTAGTTGTTTTTAAAACTGCTCTTAAACCGTAATGAATCTGAAAACAAATTCTATATACCAAAGTTTGGGCTAATCCATAGCTTTCCAACGGCATATCATACGCAACATTCCGACAAATGGTTTGAAAATTTCTTTCACAAAAACATTGAAAACTTGTTCGATGGATTTCTAGTTTTTTGAATTTTCTTTAAAAACCAAATTGACTTTGGGAAAATGATCAACATGATTTTTTTCCTCCTTTTCAATAGCTATCCAATGGTATATCATTTGCATCATCCCGATGAACGGTTCAATAATTACAACCAAAAAACAATGCAAAAAATAGTGTCAGAAAAAGTCCGCCCGACAGTTAACTAATATAGGTCGCACAGTTATATGTCTGTTCTCGCGCAGTTAGGAAGGGTTCCTGAATAGCTTATTCAGGAAAGGGTTGCAGAATAGCTGGGATGTATATAGCTGGTAGGACTATATATATATATATGGTAGCACTATTCTGATCCTGCAATCAGAATAGTTATTCGGATCACACCGAGCGCATATACAGGGACGATCGAGTTGTTCCCAAGATTTTTCAGCGAAACCAGGAACCGCCCCCACCTCATGGTAAAAAAAGGAAACTACCCCAGCTCCCGCATCTTTACCCCGATCCACCTCTGCCGCCGCACCCACCGCACTCAACCGCCCCGCGCCGCCATCCACCTGACCACTGCCGCCCCCGCGTCGACCTCCAACCGTGCCGCCACCGGAGCCCCTACCTCCAACAGCGCCGCCGCCGGAGCCCCTACCTCCAACAGCAACGCCGCTGGAGCCCCTACCTCCAACCGCAACGCCGCCAGGCCCCACGACCCGCGTCGCCGATGCCCCTCCCCGCGGCTGGCGTCCCTCCTCCTCTACGGCCTGGCACCTACCACATCCCGCGTTGCCCGCCGCCCCACCCTCGCCAGCAACAGCGCCGAACCGAGCCTGCCGCCCGACCTTCGACCAGAGACGGTGCCAAACTGCCAGAGCTACCTCCACCGACCACCGGAGTCGGCGCGCCAAATGACCCACCGCCCACAGTTCGTCGGCTACGGCTCCCTAGTCTGGCCCCTACCTCCAGACACCACCTGGTCTCCCCCACCTTTGCTGGTAGCTGCAGCACTGACCGTCTCCTACCACGGATCTGGCTGCTGACCACAGCCACACAGCCACCCACCGCCAGATGCATCACAACACCGGCAGATCCACGCCGCTCCTCCTCTATCAGTTGATGCCATGATTTGTCGTGCTGCTCACCTCCTCCTCGCGCATGTGTCAACAAAACAAGTCCGTTGCTGAAGTCCACTTCGTGCAAAAACAGCATGATGACTCATCCAGGACGCATCTCACGCGCATGGAGGTGGTGTGTCTCCGGGAGGCTCCTCCATCCCTGAGCGCGACTGCATCCATGACTGCGTCCTCCCTCATGTTCCCTGCCCCATCATTTCTCTCCTCTAGGTGGCCACTGTGTGGGCGCTCATCCTCTTCAAAGGTATTGCTACCAGCTTAGGCAAATTGTCCCAATTATACATGCTAATGTGATGCGGGAACAAATCTCATGAGAAATAGCTTGTTTGATGAGCAAGAAAAGTAAAAACAATTGATGTATTATGTTTGTAATTAAGTGCACTGCACCTGTTTGTTGTTATGCCTATGAGAGTTGGCCTTTTCATTTTACAAGTTTTTCCATTTGATTGATTTTTGATGAATTGGAGTTCAATTATGTGCTAAAAACAATAAGACAAGTTCAAAACAGACAACCATGAAGTTCACCTTTATTATTGTTGGAAAAAATTAACACTTGTTACAGTATTTCACATACATAGTTCTTTTTGTTTTTCAAAAGTTCAAGTCACCAAAGCCACAGACTATTGTAACCCTGTTCAAAGGTCACCAAATCCTTAAAGTATGTAGTGAAGTTTCTCAAAAACTCTCTTTTAACTAATACAAAGTTCGCTGCATGTTGGTTATCTGGATGCATCAACACTGGCAGATTATCTTATGAGAAGGTTAACACTATTCTACTTGGTCTGAATTAGCTATAGGTTTACATTAGGAATTAAATTAATCCACAACATCAGAAAAAAAGTGCATGAACTTATATATAGTTATTTTAATTTGTGCATTTCTACTACTGCCGATAGAGAAGGAGAACGGCGATGATATTTTTCTCTGAAATTTCATCTATTTGTGTTCAGGCTAAGGCTATTAATTCTCTCTGAGTTTTTTTCTATTTGAACATTTTTGTGCGCCTGGGCATTTTCAAGATACAATTGTTTTCTCTCTGAACACTTCCGGGGACCCAAAAAAGTGTGGTCATGTGGCAGTCGTGAAGCGGCCGCCGGCGAGGATCAATGGCACTGTAGGGTGCACTTCAAAGTGTTTGTGTTAATGCCTCAATGAAAACTGTTTTGTGTAGTTTTGTATTTTAGTGCAAGCACACTCGACTCCATGAAACCGCCCACGCCCAACTGATTTGTCTTTGTGTTTGGCCTACATAAGCTACTTTTATTTGTGTCTAAAGCAGAACTCGGGAAGTTCTACACAACATGTCTAGAGACATACAATTAAGTTCTACTATAAAAATATGCCACGTATACAGCACAGTGAAGTTCTACTACGATTGTACGCCAAGTTCAACTACAGATATATGCATAAAAGCATCATTAAAGAAAACTGCAGGCCGCAGTTGTGCCCCTCCGCAGCACTACCACTGCTCACATCATTGCCCCCTTCTGTTGTATTCCACTCTAGGCGTTGGTCGTGGCAGGCAGCAAGAAGCAAACAAAAGCGCCACCGGTTCATCTCGAATGCTGCATGTACTCCATTATGTATTATTTTCCTAGATGAGGTTGTAGAAAAGGATTGTGTAGTGTGGCATGCGTGGCTGAGAGGATGATGTAAGATGGATGAGGATAGGAATGGAACGTGTGGTGGGGGGAAATCATAAAAAAGGGATTACGTGCTTCTAAATAAGAAAACATGAAGTTCAAATTTAAATAACCAAGAAGTTCAATATTTATTAGAAAGTCGGAAAGGTGAAACTAAAAATATAGTGTCGTTAAAAATGCTTTTCAAAAAAAAAATCTTGTTTCTAAAACACGTACAAGTTCAAATTAAAATAATGGAGTGATTCAGTGTTTATAAAGAAACATGGATTTCTCCAGTTCCAAAAGAATAAAAACCAAGAAGTTCAAATTAAGATAACACGGAAGTTCGATGGTTATATACCATGAAGAAAAACAAAGCTTCAACTATAAAATTGTTAACTTGAGAAGTTCAAATTTGATAAAATAGAGAGTTCGAAGAAAACGTTATCATTGTACTAAAAAATCCCATGGATTTTCCCATTATTAAAAAAGAATAACCAAAAAGTTCAAATTAAAATAACAAAGTTGTTCAATATTTGTAATAGAAAACATTTTTTCATGTTTTTAAATAACCCCGAGAAGGTCAAATTTAAATAACAGAGCAGTTCAAAAATATTTTATAAAAACATATTTTTTTTCGTTTCTAGGAAAAACTTGGAAGTTCAAATTTATAAAATGAAGTGGTTCAATGTTTATTTAGTACGGTGATAATGAATTTTGTATGAAAACATGAATAAAAAAGCAAAGCCTAATTTTTTTTGCTAGAAGTTCAAGTCCTCGGCCGGAGAAAGTTCTAAAATCCTTATGAGAGAGATTGAACAAAAATACGTGACAGAAGTTCAAGGTGAAAACAACGAGAAGTTCAACTACTGTAAGGCATGCCTTTCAGATGAGAATAATAGTATAGAAAAATAAAAACTAAAAAGTTTTGTTGAAAGAAATTCAAGTGTTCTATCCGGGGAAGTTAAAAAATTCTTACGAGAGAGGTTCACCTTGTATTTCCATGTTCAAAAACACAAAAAAGAAAAAATATATTTTTTGCGTTTTAAAATAATTCTCTCAATCCACAAAGAAGTTCAGTTATTATTTAGGAGCAATTTTATTTCAAAAAGAAAATAAAAAATTTAAAAATGAAAAAGTTCATGTACTACATGGTGTGTGTTTAATATGAGAAAAATGAATTAAAAAGCAAGGTTCATTTTTTTGTTATAAGTTCAAATCCTCGGTCGGAGAAAGTTAAAAAAAATATTGTGAGAGAGGTTTGTTCAAAAGAAATATCATTTGGGTAACACTGACGAATGGATGAGAAAATTATAAACAAAAAATATGTCACAGAAGTTCAACATAAAAACAGCAGGAAGCTCAACTACTACACTAAATGAATTTCACATGAAAAACTTTTAAAACCGTCGCGAGTATGAAAAAATGATCAACATGGGAAAGTTGCGTGTTTACATCATCTTTCCACAAGTATATTATTTGCTCAATTCCGGTGAGTATTCCGGTGAGTGGATGGAGAGCTACGGGCAAAAAACCCGTGAAAAACAGAGTGAAATTTAAGTAGACATGCCGAGAAGTTCAGGTTCTTCACGCGGTGCATTTTCGAAGAATCTGTTTCGCGATAAAGGCAGAACGAATGATCTCGTCATTTCCGAAATTACTTGAAAACGGCTAGGAATCAGAGAAAATCATCAACATGAAAATGTTTTGCATTTCCCTTACCTTTTCAAGGTATATTGTTTGCCCATTCTGATAAAGTTTGTAGAAATTACGGCGAAAATATGTTTTTAGCCATTCGCAAAATTGACTTAAAACGGTAAGGAATTTGGAGAAACAATATATACCAAAAAGTTTCGCATTTCCTCGAGCTTTTCAACGCCATATCATTTGCTACATTCGGACAAAGAGTTAAAAAAAATAGCTCAAAAATACGAACTCGGTGCAACTTGGACCGTTTTATAAATCACTTTTAAAATGTTCAAAATTAGAAAAAAAATCAGCATGAAAAATTAGCGCATTTTGATGAGCTTTCCAACGCCATATCATTTGCATCAATTGGATTAGCCGTTTGGAAATGACATCAAAAATACGAACTCGGCTGTTCAGTTTACGAAATTTCACGATTTTCCAAATTACTCTTTAACCGTAGGGAATTAGAGAAAACTTTCAACATGTAGAAGGAGCGGTTTTGCAGCAGCTTTCCAACGCCATATTATTTGCCTCATTCCGATAAACGGTTTTAAAATGCGATCGAAATACGATTCATGTTTTTTGTATGAAGAAAAAACGGTTTTCAAAACTACTCTGAAACCGCTTACATTTTGCTAAAAATTTAACTTGGGTCATGATATTGGTGTCCATAGCTTTCCAACAGTATATCGCAAGCCCCATTTGCGCAAAGTTGGCAGAAGTTCAACCTAGCACTAGAAGAAGTTCAGGTCGAACAACTCAAGCAGTAAAATTGCAAAAACGCAATTTCATCATGACCCGAGAGCAAAATCCGCCAACGAGAGAGATTCCTATTTAAAACGGGTATTTAGTTGCTAAAAATGTTTCTAGATTACACTAACATCATATAGAACACGATTAACCAGAATATATCAGTTGAACGCGCAAGGAAAAGTTGTCCACAAGCCGAGCACGCCGACAGACACGAGCACAGCGCGTCAACAGACGCGAGCAGAGTGCGCTGCGGCGCCTAACGGCGAGCACACTGCGTTGCGGTGCCTAACGGCGAGCAGAGCTTGCTGAGGGACGCGAGCGGAGGCCGGCACAGTGATACGTGGCAAATAAGACAAACTATGCGAGCGATGTCGAAGACATCAAGCACGAATCAGATTAGAGTTGCGTGTGCGATACGTGGCATACAGCAGATCCATCCGAGCTGTTTGTGATGGAATAAGCCACGTGTGTTGCGGGAAAATGCTTGCTGGTATATAACCTTAAATTTAACCAAAAAAGTATTAATGCATGTTACAAAAATTGTATAGCCGGAAACTATGTTCAAATATGACAGATGCAAATGTTACCAAATTGTTTGTACGTGGTTGCACATGGGTCATCCAAAACAACCGTTTACGTTGAAGGGATGCACAAACCATGCGCTGCAGATTTTCCCTTGACTTAAGGGGAAGACCATAGCTCTCACTTTGCATACGGGTGTTCTATCTGAAACATTTGCGATCAAGAGCTGTAGAAATCCTGCTCAACACATTTTCTCTTAGCTTCCTGGGGAAGCTGTCGGCACGCCTTCTGTTTAGTCAAGCACTCAAGCACCTGTCCGCACGACACCTCCTAGCCATTAAAAGAGTGAGGCATGGTGTCACGTGAATGGTTAACAGAACGCACACAATTTAAATTATACAAAATGTTTGAGATGTTACAGTGGCAGCTATTTGTTTCAAAATGCCTTTGTTGGCTGTTATTCGAGTGCGCCTTCTCTCAAAATGAACATGAAAAATACCACAGCATGTCAGGTGCCATTCCATTATAGCATGTCAAGCTTCATGAATTTAAGACGAGTTTTGTATTTACTAGAATTTAAAAACAAAGTATCTCAATGTTTTGCCAGCAATCAATAGTGCCCTGGTGTTTGAAATTCATTCCCATTTCTTGCATGGGACCTAAGCATGCCCCGAAGGACACATATTTGATTTTTCAACCAATTTATATGCACTAGAGCTTGTGCATGTGGTTCAAATTTGAATTATGCATGTGAAATGCCTAGA
This sequence comes from Triticum urartu, assembly GCF_003073215.2. Lineage (NCBI taxonomy): Eukaryota > Viridiplantae > Streptophyta > Magnoliopsida > Poales > Poaceae > Triticum > Triticum urartu. The sequence goes on along the minus strand of NC_053027.1, from coordinate 413,971,434 downwards.
AAATTGTTGAAAGCAATAAGAGGTAACGGATATCGTTTCATCCCCAAGGGTGACACGTTCCCTACTGAAACCAACACGCTTGTTGTGAGAAGCTAAGGCTTGTGAGAAGCTTATACCCAAACCTGCCCCAAATGGGACAAAATTTTTACCACGGCATGTTGATGCCACTCCATGATAGCATGCCAAGTTTCATGAATTTCAGACAAGTTTTGGATTTATTAGAATTAAAAAACTACATATCTCAATGTTTGCGACCGAGTGACGATGGCAGGGTGTTTGAAATTCATCCCATTTCTTGCATGTGACCTAAGCATGCAACCAAGGACACAGATTTGATTTTTCAACCAGTTTATATGTACTGGAGAATGTGCATGTAGTTCAAATTTGAATTATGTGCATAAGATGCCTGGGAAACCGAGTTAATGTATAAAAATGTCCAAACGAATCCCCCAAAATTCCAAAATTTAGCACAACACTCCTGTTGTTCTATGTTGACATTCGAAATTTTTTGAAAGCAATAAGAGGCAACGGATATCATTTCATCCGCAAAGGTGGCACATTCCCTACCGAAACCATCACACTTGTTGTGAGAAGCTCTGGTCTGTGAGAAGCTTATACCCAAACCTGCCCCAAATGGGACAAAATTTTAACCACGACAAGTTGATGTCGCTCCATGATAGCATGCAAAGTGTCATGAATTTCAAACAAGTTTGAATTTTCTAGAATTTAAAAACCAGGTATCTCAACTTGCGGCCGAGTGATGGTGGCAGGGTGTGTGAAATTCATTCCCATTTCTTGCATGGGACCTATGCATGCAACCAAGGACACATATTTGATTCAACCCGTTTATATGCACTGGAGCATGTGCATGTAGTTCAAATTAGAATTATGCACCTGAAATGCCTACAAAACAAAGTTGATGTATAAAAACATCCAAACTAACCCTGAATAATTCCATTTTTTTGACGGCACACCAATAGTTGCATGTTCACTGCAGATAAAAGTTCTAGCAATTCAAACACCGTCCTTTGTAGCTGTGACCCCATTATGTAATTCAAATCAAGACGATAAATCAAGTAGATCGCACACAGTTTATTATCACCAACCGTGTGAGATGCAACACAAAATATCTTGGAGCACCGTCGGTGTATAGTACGTCTATGGCTTACCGAGAAGGTGCGTCGACTACAGTCCACAACCAGCATGTCAAGCACACTAGCTCACTCCCCAAATATCATTTCACCGTTCATTCGTCACCGGTAAAAGATGGGGACGTGGACCCACGTCGTGAGGGCAACTTCGGTGGCCCACTCCGGCGAGAGCACGGCCGCAGCCGCCAGGCGTGTCTAACAAGCTTCGTGAGTGTAAGTGCATCTAGTGCCACCCCTAGTTGGTTTTGGAGTATTGACGACAAACCTAGTTGAGGGACTAATGTGTTTGTGAGAATTGCAGGATAACACAGGTAGAAGTCCCTCATTGATTCGGTTTTACTACCAGAGATGACCCCTAAAAATGTATGAAGACATTGAAGTCAAAGGTGGTATATGAAGATATTCACATTGAAGACTATGACAAAAGAAGACACGTTATGAAGCCTATGGAGCTCGAAGACTTAGATCTTTTGTAGTTCTTTTTCTTTTGTGTTGAGTCATAGGAACCACTGTACTGTTAAGTGGGGTCCAGGAGAACCAGTCAGAATGACTGAAGTGATGCCTAAACCAAAAACCTATGTCTTCGAGTGAAGGCAATGAGAGCAAATCTTGTCCAGAGCCGGACAAGTCAGCTTTGCTTGTAGCCCAAGTAAAGTTGCCATGAGAGTTTGAAATCTGACCGTTGAGACACGCGTCAGTTCCTTAGTGACCCAGGGTCATTTCGGACTAATCAGGTGGGGTTGCCAAGTGGCTATAAATAGCCCACCCCCTACAACCATAAACGGTTGGTTGCTCAGATTTCAGTGCACGGCTTTTGTCGTTTGAGAGCAACCCACCTCGAAGCCTTTGAGAGAGAGAATTTCTTGCGAGGATAAAGCCCTGACCACCCAGAGCCAGAGAACATTGGGCATCACTTAAGTCTTCTTGTCTGTGTGATCTGAAGACTTATTACACTTGAGGACTGTGCATCCCCAGACAGTTAGGCGTCGCGTTTAGAGCATCCAAGAGACATTGTGGATTGCCAGTGACCGAAGTCTGTGAAGGTTTGGGAGTCTACCTTGAAGACTTACCAGAGTGATTGGGCGAGGACTATGTGACCTTAGCTCAAGGAGAATACGGTGAGGACTTGGTGTCCTGAGCTGCGTGTTCAGGACTGGGTGTCCGGGACTGTGTGTCCTAAGGTTTAAATACCTAGCCGCTCCAACCAGATGTACAGTTGTCACAGCAACTGGAACTGGTCCAACACATCATTGTCTTCAACGAGTCACTGGTTTCATCTTCACTTCCTTTTACTTACTGATCACTCATTGTGAAGTCATTGCGTGTCTGTTCTATCTTTTTCTTCACAACGTGAGTGTATGATCTGTTTGGCTTCATAGTATCTTCCTACCTGATCCTAATTACACTACAACTATTTGTCACTGTGCTTTCACTCTGTTGATACTTGACCATGGCTTGCCTAGTGTAGTCTAACTTCCGCTGCATAGTAATAGGCATATCTCTACTGTTTGTCTTCATAACTTCCATGTTTTGAAGACTTTCATAAAAATCACCTATTCACCCCCCCTCTAGTCGATATAACGCACTTTCAATTGGTATCAGAGCAAGGTGCTCCCTTGTTCTGTGTGATTCGGTTTAACCACCTGGAGTTTTAGCTATGTCGACTGCAGGGATAATTAAAGTCTCCGCTGCGTGCCCCGTCTTCGATGGAACTGAATATCCCTACTGGAAGAATAAGATGCGTATGCATCTTGAAGCCATTGACATCGACCTATGGTATGTCGTCGAGAACGGCGTTCCCAAGGCTGGAGAAGGTGTCACTGCTGCTGATGTCAAGAAATCCGTTCAATTGGACTCTACTGCCAAGAACATCATCTGTGGTCATCTGACCAAAGGACAGTATGGCCGTGTGAGTGCTTTGAAGACATCCAAGCTGGTCTGGGACTGGCTCTCCAAGGTCAATGAAGGCATCTCAACCCAGAGAGATCAAAGAATCAGTGTCCTTCGCAATCTCTTCAACCGCTTCAAGCGAAATGACAATGAGAATGTCCAGCACACATTTGACAGACTCACTGACATCACAAATGAGCTTCAAGCCCTCGGCGCTACTGAGATCACCAAACATGAAGTCGTCAAGACGCTGCTGAGATCACTTGATAGTTCGTTTGACATCCTAGCCATGATGATTCAAGAACGTCCTGATTTCAAGACATTCGATCCATCTGACATACTTGAGAGGCTCAACACACATGAGTTTCAGCTTTCTAAGAAAAGAGATATCTACGGTCCAAACTATGGGCGAACTCGTGCCTTGAAGGCAAAAGTTGTTTCCTCATCTGAAGAAGAATCTGACAGCAGTTCTGATGATCCTGAAGACATTGGAAGGGAACTTGCAATGCTAGTAAAGAAGTTCCAAAAATTCACCAAGAATAAAGGCTTCAGAAAGTCTTCACGATCAAGCTCAAGGAATGATGAAGCTTCTGCTCATGACTACAAGAAGAAAACATGCCACAAGTGCAAGAAAACTGGACACTTCATCTCTGAGTGTCCACAGTAGGACAATGAGAACAGAAAGAAGAAGAAGAGCAAGGAATATGACTCAGACGACAAGAAGAAGAAGAAATACACAAAGTCTTCTTCCAAGTCTTCCTCAAAGTCTTCATCACACAAGAAGGGCTCATCTGGCAAGGCACGTGTGTTTGTTGGCAAGGAAATGGATTCAGAGGAGGAGTCCGCTTCTGAGGAGGCAGAGGTGGAGTCTGAGGAGGAGTCTGATTCTGGCATTGCAAGTCTGGCTACAGCATACGTCGCCAAGTCCATCTTCAACACTGAAGACAATCATTTCATCACTGACACCGATGCAAATGACAAGGACTACTCCACTCCTACCTACTGCTTCATGGCACGCAGTGCCAAGGTAAACAAACACACTACTCACTATCAAACATCTAGTGACGATGACTCTGATTGTGATTCAAAACCCAGTTACAAAACACTTGCTAAAATTGCAACTGAACAACAGAAAGCCATGGAACATATTCAAAAACTGTTAGACAGAAGCGATGATCTGTTGGGTGCTGAAATGACTCGATCTGAATCCTTAATTGAAGACATAAAAAATCTTCACGTTAAGTATCAGGAACTTGAAGATCGTCATGATACTCTCTCAACAACTCATGAAAAGCTTTCCTATGATTATCTTCAAAGGAAGCAAGAACTTGAGAAATTGAGAGCGGCTCATGAAGATCTTCAAAAGGAAAACGAGTCACTTCGCGCCGAACAGATCAGTTCCGCTCAGGAAGGATTTGAACCACCATGTCTTAAATGCATTGAGCGTGATAATGCTACTTCTGTTGCTGAATGTTCCACTGCTACTGCTGTTGCAATATCTTCAACTGTTGATGTGGTAACTAACCCCTCTGCTGAGGATACCACTGCTATTGCTAATGAGAATGCTAGGTTGAAGACATTGCTTGAAACAGGGATGTACAAAAGTCTTAAAGGACATCAGACATTATGTGATGTTCTCAAGAAGCAGATTCTGAACCGAAACCCTAGGAAAGAGGGTGTTGGGTTCGTAAGGAAAATAAATGCAGATGGCTCTTACTGGAAACCTGAGCAGTACCCCAAAACCAAGTGGGTTGTTGCAAAGGAACCTTCAGCAGATCCATCCAATTTATCTGGCTATACTTGTGCTAACCCCATTATCATTGATGAATCCTTTGATGCAAACTATATACTGTTTAAGAATCAGAATGGTGAAGTGTTTGCCAGGTACATTGGTACTAACTGCAAGAATGGACCACCTGTGAAGAAGATCTGGGTTCTGAAAAAGTGTCTGGAAAATCTTCCTGTGAATGTCTTCATGACACTCACTTGAAGAAGACAAACCTCAGACCAAAGGCTTCATACGGTCCAAAGGCTTCATACAAACAGAGGACTCACCTGAGTCACACTAACGCAAATGTTTTGCAGGGAAACCATACTCAGGCATATGAATATGAGAGCGGTTCATCAAACCGTCATGTTCATATGACCAAAAATTATTCTGCTTATTCTTATGAGTACTATTGTCCACCTGCAAGACTATTTGCTAAGGCTTCAAAGCCAAAATTCTCAGATGCTGCACTTAGACTTATTGCTTCTAAGCCACCCTTGAAGATGTGGGTGGTTAAGAAGGCTTAACTCTCTTTTGCAGGGAAAGGTCTCCAGCAGAAAACCAAAATCTTCTGACGCTATTGCTGGGGACCTTAAAAATCTTGTAGGGCGCAAGATAAAATGCCCGAATGGCATCATTATGTACTTCGTTCCTGAACCGCTTGCTACTCTCCCTATTAGTCCTAATCTGGATCTAAGTTTTCATAACCCACTGGTTCGTCAAATGTTTTTGCTTCACAATTCTCTTCGTGAAGCCTATCCACCTAACTGCACTGTAGGGTACGACACCAGCGTCTTCAAAGTCTTCAGAATGGATTATTGACAGTGGGTGTACAAATCACATGACTGGCAAAAGAAGCCTTCTTATGGACTCAACCTTACGTCCATCCGACAAGAGCCACATCACATTTGCTGACACTGGTAAAAGTAAGGTATTGGGTCTAGGTAGAGTTGCAATATCAAAGGATCAACACATGGATAACGTCATGCTTGTTGAATCCCTTGGTTTCAACTTAATGTCTGTCTCAATGCTTTGCGATTTGAACATGGTCGTAATATTTGGAAAATATCGTTGCCTGGTACTAATGGAATATGACAAGTCTCTAGTGTTTGAAGGGTATCGGAAAGATGATTTGTATGTGGTAGATTTCTCAGCAGGGCCACAACTTGCAGTATGTCTTCTTGCAAAAGCTTCAGAATGTTGGCTTTAGCATCGAAGGCTTGGGCATGCTGGCATGAGGAACCTCCACACCCTTGTGAAGAAGAAACATGTCATAGGCATCGAGGGCGTCAAGTTCAAGAAAGATCACTTATGCGGTGCCTGTGAAGAAGGGAAGATGACGAGGGCAAAACATCCCTCGAAGACAATCATGACCACTACTCGACCCTTCGAACTGCTTCACATGGATCTTTTTGGTCCCACTCACTACTCAACTTTTACTACTACTGCTTGCCTCTATGGCTTCGTTATTGTTGATGATTATTCTAGATATACTTGGGTGCACATAATTCTTTACAAGACTGAAGTGCAGGATGTCTTCAGACGCTTCGCCAATCATGCTATGAACAATTTTGGCGCCAAGATAAAGCACATCAGAAGTGACAATGGCACTGAATTCAAGAACACTAGCCTTGATACATATCTTGATACCTTGGGCATCACACATGAATTCTCAGCTCCGTACACGCCACAGCAGAATGGCGTCGTCGAACGCAAGAACAGAACACTCATTGAGATGGCCAGAACGATGCTAGATGAATACAAGACTCCAAGAAAATTCTGGACTAAAGGCATTGACACTGCATGCCATACAATCAATCGTGTTTATCTTCACAAGCTTTTGAACAAGACATCTTATGAGCTCCTTACTGGCAAGAAGCCAAATGTCAGTTACTTCAGAGTATTTGGTGCAAGGTGCTAGATCAAGGACCCACACCACACCTCAAAGTTTGCACCAAAAGCACATGAGGGTTTTATGCTTGGATATGGAAAGGATTCGCACTCCTATAGAGTCTTCAATATCTTTCATTACAAAGTGGTTGAAACAGTGGATGTGCGGTTCAATGAGACAAATGGTTCACAAAGAGAGCAACTGCCAAATGTGCTAGATGAAATTCCAGCTAGTGAATCAATCAAGCTAATGGGAACTGGAGAGATTATACCTTCTGAAGCTCATCCTGAAGAAGAACTTATCATTTCAGCACCTGATCAACATGAAGACATTGCTCAGCCTGAAGACATTCTTTCCAACAACGACAGTGAACAGCAAGAGCAAAGTCTTCGCCCTGTACATCCTCGCGTTGCCAATGAAGTGCAGATTGAAAGAATAATTGATAGCATCAATGCACCTGGTCCACTCACTCGTTCAAGGACAACTCAGCTAGCAAATTTCTGTGGGCACTTCGCATTCGTCTCAATATCAGAACCCAAGAAAGTTGAAGAAGCCTTCATGGAACCTGAATGGATTCAAGCTATGCAAGAAGAGCTTCAACAGTTTGAGCTGAATAATGTATGGGAACTGGTTAAGCGTCCTGATCCACGGAAGCACAATATAATAGGCACCAAATGGATACACCGCAACAAGCAAGATGAGCATGGTCAAGTTGTCAGAAACAAAGCTCGTCTCGTTGCTCAAGGATATACTCAAGTGGAAGGCATTGACTTCGATGAAACATTTGCTCCTGTGGCTAAGCTTGAAGCCATACGCATACTGCTGGCCTATGCAAATCATCATAACATTCTTCTATATCAAATGGATGTGAAGAGTGCCTTTCTCAACGGCAAGATTGAAGAAGAAGTGTATGTTGCACAACCGCCTGGCTTTGAAAATCCAAAACATCCTGACATGGTATACAAGCTCAACAAGGCGCTGTATGGCCTCAAACAAGACCCTAGGGCCTGGTATGACACACTCAAATACTTCCTGAAGAGCAAAGGCTTCATACCTGGTTCCCTAGATCCCACTCTTTTCACGAAGACATATGATGGTGAACTGTTTGTGTGCCAAATATATGTGGATGACATTATCTTCGGCTGCACAAATCAGAAGTACAGTGAAGAGTTTGGATATATGATGCAAGAGCAATATCAGATGTCCATGATGGGGGAGCTGAAGTTCTTCCTTGGTCTTCAAATACGACAACAACGCAATGGCATCTTCATATCTCAAGAGAAGTATCTCAAAGATTGCCTGAAGAAGTTCGGTATGCAAGACTGCAAAGGCTTCACAACACCAATGCCAGCCAAACATCATCTGGGTCCCGACGACAATGGTAAAGAGTTCGATCAAAAGGTATACCGCTCCATGATTGGTTCTTTGCTTTATTTATGTGCATCTAGGCCAGATATTATGCTTAGTGTTTGCATGTGTGCTCGATTTCAAGCGGCACCAAAGGAGTCGCATCACTTAGCTGTGAAGCGAATTCTTCGATATTTGGCTCACACCCCAACTCTAGGATTATGGTATCCAAAGGGCTCAGAGTTTGATTTGGTTAGATTCTCGGATGCTGATTATGCTGGTGACAAAGTTGATCGCAAGTCTACGTCAGGCACATGTCACTTTCTGGGACGATCACTTGTATGTTGGTCTTCAAAGAAGCAGAACTGTGTATCTCTCTCCACTGCTGAATCTGAATACATTGCTGCTGGATCTTGCTGCGCTCAGCTTCTATGGATGAAGCAAACACTCAAGGACTATGGCATTCATCTGAAGCAAGTGCCACTTTACTGCGACAACGAAAGCGCCATCAAGATCGCCAACAACCCAGTTCAGCACTCGAAGACAAAGCACATTGAAATTCGTCATCACTTTCTCAGAGATCATGTTGTGAAGGAAGACATTGATATCATACACGTCAACACTAAAGAGCAATTGGCAGATATCTTCACCAAGCCCTTGGATGAGAAGAGGTTTTGCAAGTTACGGTGTGAGCTAAATATCCTGGAATCCTCAAATGTCCTGTGATCAGGCACAAATCCTAACACTTATGCATATGATGACTTAGATGTGCAACACACAAAGTAAAGTATATATTCAATCAATGAAGACATACATTCTAAGTGTGAATACATTAATGTGGAATTTGACTTCGGAGCGCCACGATAATTGTGCGTCGTGTCTGGGTCTAATACTTCCTATACGGTGGGTAACGCCACCACCAAACGTTCTATTTTGAAGTGTTTCACTCATGGCGTTACCTTGCAATGTCTTCACATTTGGTTTGGCTTCGAACTCAACATATTTTCATGATTATCTTCACTATGTTGATTATATATATATATATATGCTAGTGTTCTGTCCTCTACAGCATTCACTTATAGCTATATCTTCGTGTTGAATCTTTTGAACTAAGTGAATGTGATCGGACCCAAACTTCTCTATGCTTTCTATCTCAAACTCTATCTCTCTAAGTCATATGCATTCTATTGAAACTGTCGAATGTCTTCACTGCGTCCTTGTCAGCAGAAGATATAGAGACAACCATAAAGTCCGTTTTCAATGCTCATTCCTCCACATAAAATCTGGAGAAGCAGGAACGACCGCCCGACAATCCAGGCGTGCGTGGGACGTGGAACAAACCCCAAACTTCCGCAAACTGGCCACGCGTTCCTCAGATGCGAATCGCCAGGGGCACCTGTGTAATAGCACAGTGCCGCCCCTGTGCCTATAAATACACACTCACAGCGGTAACTATCTCTTCTTCCACCCTCTCACGAACCCTAGCGCCACCGCTAGCTCTCGACGACGCTGGCGACGAAGCGCTTCGCTGCCGCAACCTCTCCGACGCTTCACGCCGACCGCGGACATCATCCTCTCCGCCGTCGCCGTAGGTCTCCTCCGTCGCCAAGTTAGGGCACGGACGAGTGAACTGCTCGGCCTCATCTCTCGCTCCGTCTAGCAGTTCTCAGTGTGGTAAATAAAACTGCCTTTTACAACACCGTTGATCCTATTTATCTGTCACTTTCTACCACAAGCAGTTTTTGCTCACACAAACTAGATCTCTCTCAAACTGCATCTCATAACATGCCTAGAATATTCACTTGTGCTTCAAAAAGTAGTTAGATTCCTCACTTGTACTGATCTGTGGATTCGTACAAATCTGGAACCAACTTCTTATCTATGAGTGAATGTCTTCGCACGATGAGGTCAATGTCTTCTAAACTGATTTATCTTCAAAATCTTTTGAGAATGCATATGACCTCTTCCCCTTCCCTCGCACCTTAATGCTGTCACAGGTACATGTCCGTGGGAGAATCTTTTGGTTCTCATAGTCTGCATTCATTTGCAGAATTCCTACAGCATCACATAAATTCTCCTGAAGCCAGTTCCTGTTGGTCCAGCAAAAGAAAGCCTTTGAAGCCTTTGAACGTCTTGAAGCCTTCCAAGTTAAAGTTATGGCTTCAGAAACAGCAGCAAGGAAGGGGGGCAGACAGCGACGTGGAGGAACATCCAAAGATCTGCCTGATGACCTGGCAGAAATGTATAAAACAGATCCTGAAGAGAATTATGGGCAACGCAAGACCGCAATCCAATGGATTCGACGCTATTGGGTAGAACAGTGGTTCAAATACCGCTTCACAACCCAAGAGTATGCCGAGAAAAGTGCCATCAAAAGACCGTGGGGAGACATCTTATACAAGAACCTTGTACCCAGGTCCAGAGATGAAGCTATTGCCCAAAGCTTCTATCCATGCATGGTTCGTGGGCCACAGCCTGATGATGCACATCCGTCGTCACTACTCTGGTGTCGTGACGACAATCTGTTCAAGCGCAACTTCCAGTTTGCCCAACAATCAGCGAAGCAGAACAAGAAGAAATTTGGGTTAGACTTCAACCCTGGTCCCTCAGCACCAAGGGCAGATGGCACACGCGACGCAGAACCCAATATCATTGGTCCGTATGCCAACCTTGAGGGCCTCATCACCCGCATCTTAGTCCAAGGGACTGCCGTGAATGACCCTCCAGCTGACTCTGAGTCTGATGAAGCTCCTGCTGTACCGAAGCCAAAGCAGTCGAAGAAGCCAAAAGCTTCAAAGCCGGCCCCTTCACCAAAAATCTCAAGGGCGAAGCCATTGGCAACTGCACCTCCTGAAGATAGTGTGCAGTCTGAAGACGTATCCCGCGTCTCCAAGTCCCAGAAGGCCAAGATGCCTCAGCCACACACCGGCAAAGAGCTCACAGCTGCTGCCATTCTGCGCAGCGAAGCCATTGATCTGTCAAGTGATGAAGATCTTGGAGATGACGCTCTCGAGCAGCTCATCAAGAGCAAAGAAGAAGCTGAAACCTTCAACAATTTGCCTCTCTTTGATGTCGCCATCATCCAAAACTTCATCGACGAATGGTTTGCCACACCAAACATCAGCTTCGAAGATCTGCAGCTGCCCGTTGGCCTCAGCGTCGCCTTCCAAGGCGCTATTGCTTCAGAACTTGCCATTGCCCAGTGCATTGTTGAACTGAAGCAGAAAATTGATCATGAAAAGACTCAGTTCAAGAAGAATATGGCCAAGCTCAGCATGCAAGAAGTGAAGAGCTTCAAGATCATGTTGCACGAACTAAAGGAAAACTTTCTGAAGAAGCGTGCAGAAGCTCAAGGTTCGCGGGAGCGAATGAAGACTCTGGCAGACAGATGTGTGCAAGCCTACAATGAGGCTGAGAAGCGCAAGGCACTTGGGCGTCCTGGCATCGACCCCAAGATGGCCGCAAAAAAAGAAGAAGACTGTTCCAGCTGAACCAGAGGCACCAAGGCAGGAAGCAGTTCCGCTTGTCTTCCCAACTGCAACGACTGGCTCGAAGCCAAAGAGCTGGTCAATAGCTTCAGAGCTCAAGAAGACAATAACTGCTGAGGCTGAAGCCAGGAAGAGGAAGAGCTCTGAAGCCTCTCCTACTGCCCCCAGCAAGAAAAAGAGAAAGTCCAAGAAATCTCGGGCTGCTCCCACAGAGCCCTTGATAGTTGAACCTATTTCTATGGTTCACCCTGACGCAGATCGTCAACTGACGGTGCATGAGCCTGCTTCCACAGAGGCTCCTGTTCCTGAAGACATTCCAGCAGCTGATGCTGATCCCATCGCTGCTGAAGACATTGGTCATCGTGACAATGTAGAAGATGATGCAGCCCTTCCTCAATTAGAACACAGCGAACTCATCAGCATTGGTCGTCCACTGACGCCAATTGCACATGATGCTTCATGGGCGGATCGCCCTCAAGAGGAAGAAGACAATGAGGCCCAGCCCACTCCAACCCCACAGGCGTCGTCTGCATTCCGCAGGCTTCGCAAAGGTCCAAGGCCTCAAGTCTATGCTGAAGACATTCCGGCTGCATCAGCCGCAGAAGAAGCACCGCAAGAGCCCACTCCTATGCTCCACCAAGAAGCAATTCTCTAGGAGAACGTGCTTGTGACCGACCCTCCAGCTAGTCAAGCGGAGGCTGAAAATATTGAGGCTGCCACAACCAACACTGAAGCCAATGTGGAGCCCTCCCCACCAAAAGCTTCAGAAGACAGCGAAGCTACTGATCCAGACACTTCTGTTCCTGAGTCTGCTGCAGGTCCTCAATTTGATTACCATGTTGAGCACAGGCCTCATGTCCAGAAGCTAGTCCCAAGGCTGCCGAGGTTCCCAGGTCCTGCATCAGCACCTGGCTCCTTTAACATCAATAGCTTCAAGGCAGATAATACGTTCTTCAACAGCTCCAAGAACCCCTATTCAAGGGAAAGGATTTCATCAGATAGGTTCTGGAGCTATCCTCAGCGCAGCTACTATTCATGCATCCTATACAACCAAGGTCGCATCTTCCCGCACAAGCGCCTTGATGTTGAAGCCATTGCTGGTCTGCCCTGTTTAGAGGAAGCGTTGGATTGCTTCAAGCAAGTGGGTCTGCTGCAGTTTGTAACTGATGAAGAGCACTGGAATGAAGAGCTTCTGCTGCAATTCTATGCCACCCTCCATATCAAAGGATACAACAGAGATCCGAAGACTTGGGCCCTGGAGTGGATGACCGGCAATGTCCATCACGAAGCCAATGCATTTGATATCATTGAGCTCACCGGCCTGCCCACTCCTGGCGAATTCTTTGAGCAAGGCTGTCCACTACACACTGAAGCTCTTGAGAGCATATTCCAGAGGCCTGAACCGAATATGAGTCAGATGCTCTCCATGATGAAGCCATTGCCCCACGATGCTCCTTATCCAACAGAGTTCTTTGTTGAAGACTTTGAGTACCTGCCCAGAACCATCTATCACATTATCCGGCGGACTCTCTGGCCTATCAAAGGGCACTCTCCAAATGCCAAGATCGAGGGTGCAATGAAGACTCTGATATTTTCTATCCTTCATGGCAAATGCTTCAACGCACAGGACTTCTTCATACGCCAACTTGCTGCATCAGGCTCAGATTTACTTGGTTTGAAGTTCTATGCTCCTTGGGTAATGAGACTGATCAAGCTTCACTCTGCAATCTCATATCAGCCCTCAGCCCGCAACCATTGGATCTTCTTGCCAGATGTGGATACCTCTGCTAAAGCTATATATTCTGAGCCTGCCAAGCAACCTTTGAGTCTTCAGAATGCAGAACACCAGAGGTTCACTCAGAATGTTGAAGGTGTTGAAGCCATCTCCAGGGTGTATCCTTTGGCTGGCACTACACGTGCACCACACCCTGCTTCAACTGAAGCCACTGACAGTGCCACTGCTTCAAGACCCAAGAAGCGCACTCGTGTTCTCAACGACCGAGAGCTTCTTGTGGCCCTTCATCAAAAGCAGGATAGGCATCATGACTGGTTGAAGAGACAGATGAAGAGCCTCTTGGTGGATGTAAATCGCATCCGAAATCTTGCCACCAAGAACGCTTTCGTTGCCCATGAAACTTGTCGCCGCACATGGAAAGGGCTAACGATGATGCTTTCTGAAGCTGATCTTCAAGAGGATGGCTTCACTGAGAGATTCAAGTTTGACTCCACACCTCCTCGAAGAGCTGTGCTGCTGGGGACTCCATCTCTTGAAGACTCTGAGTTTTCTTCCTCTGCTGCCACAGTCACTGCCAGAATCATTGAGGAAGAAGACGATGCTACCTCACCGCCACCTGCTTCAGCACCTCCAAGCTCTTCTGCACCGCCAAACAACACCAACACCCCTGCTACTTCATCTACTCCTCATGGGAACGAGTAGAGGCTCTATGTCTTCAAACCTTTTTGGTCATTACTGACAAAAGGGGGAGAAGCATATGAGATTGATAGTCTTCAAGCGGGTTCATATGGGCGGGTGCCTTATATTTTGCTTCGTGCTTACAACTCTCGTTTTTGCTACATTTGGTTCTTATGAGTTGTAACACTTAAACCAGATGGTCGTCCGCTACTTGTTTGCCACCCTGTTATGCGAAGATAAATTCCGCATGTGCGACGATAAATTCCGCACTTATCTCATTCTGCAGACGTCCATTTTCCATTATGCATGTCATTATCTTCATATACTTTCACATGCATAGTGGATTGTCATCATAAGCTGAAGTGGATCTCCACAAGTACAACCTGCCATGTGCATTTGCATTCCAAAAGCAAATTAACTTGTATGCACATCTTCAGGGGGAGCCCTTGCAACTTATAAAGACAATTCCTTATCCTTTACAATCTCACAGACTATATTCCCCGTTGAAAACTTCAACTAGTTTGTCATCAATCACCAAAAAGGGGGAGATTGTAAGTGCATCTAGTGCCACCCCGTTGGTTTTGGAGTATTGACGACAAACCTAGTTGAGGGACTAATGTGTTTGTGAGAATTGCAGGATAACACAGGTAGAAGTCCCTCATTGATTCGGTTTTACTACCAGAGATGACCCCTAAAAATGTATGAAGACATTGAAGTCAAAGGTGGTATATGAAGATATTCACATTGAAGACTATGACAAAAGAAGACACGTTATGAAGCCTATGGAGCTCGAAGACTTAGATCTTTTGTAGTTCTTTTTCTTTTGTGTTGAGTCATAGGAACCACCGTACTGTTAAGTGGGATCCAGGAGAACCAGTCAGAATGACTGAAGTGATGCCTAAACCAAAAACCTATGTCTTCGAGTGAAGACAATGAGAGCGAATCTTGTCCAGAGCCGGACAAGTCAGCTTTGCTTGTAGCCCAAGTGAAGTTGCCATGAGAGTTTGAAATCTGACCGTTGAGACACGTGTCAGTTCCTTAGTGACCCAGGGTCATTTCGGACAAATCAGGTCGGGTTGCCAAGTGGCTATAAATAGCCCACCCCCTACAACCATAAACGGTTGGCTGCTCAGATTTCAGTGCATGGTTTTTGTCGTTTGAGAGCAACCCACCTCGAAGCCTTTGAGAGAGAGAATTCCTTGCGAGGATAAATCCCTAACCACCCAGAGCCAGAGAACATTGGGCATCACTTAAGTCTTCTTGTCTGTGTGATCTGAAGACTTATTACACTTGAGGACTGTGCATCCCCAGACGGTTAGGCGTCGCGTTCAGAGCATCCAAGAGACATTGTGGATTTCCAGTGAACGAAGTCTATGAAGGTTTGGGAGTCTACCTTGAAGACTTACCAGAGTGATTGGGCGAGGACTATGTGACCTTAGCTCAAGGAGAATACGGTGAGGACTTGGTGTCCCGAGCTGCGTGTTCAGGACTGGGTGTCCGGGACTATGTGTCCTAAGATTTAAATACCTAGCCGCTCCAACCAGACGTACATTTGTCACAGCAACTGGAACTGGTCCAACACATCATTGTCTTCAACGAGTCACTGGTTTCATCTTCACTTCCTTTTACTTACTGATCACTCATTGTGAAGTCATTGCGTGTCTGTTCTATCTTTTGTCTTCACAACGTGAGTGTATGATCTGTTTGGCTTCATAGTATCTTCCTACCTGATCCTAATTACACTACAGCTATTTGTCATTGTGCTTTCACTCTGTTGATACTTGACCATGGCTTGCCTAGTGTAGTCTAACTTCCGCTGCATAGTAATAGGCATATCTCTACTGTTTGTCTTCATAACTTCCATGTTTTGAAGACTTTCATAAAAATCGCCTATTCACCCCCCCTCTAGTCGATATAACGCACTTTCAGTGAGGACGACCGCAGTCTACGTCTGGGCAACCAAGGCAGCCCAAATGGCCGATGTTGCTTCTCAGGTGGCGGCAGCAGCATCTGCCTCGGGGATAGCAACTAGCGAGAGTGGCACTGCAGCTGTCCGTTCCGCAGCGGTGGCCTTAGCCCTGATGGAGGCCGCCCACTACCATGTCGAGGCCGTTGAGGGAGTCCTGGATTAGGGGGTCCTCGGACAGCCAGACTATATACTTTGGCCGGACTGTTGGACTATGATGATACAAGATTGAAGACTTCATCTCGTGTCCGGGTGGGACTCTCCTTTCCGTGCAAGGCAAGCTTGGCAATTCGTATATGTAGATCTCCTCCCTTGTAACCGACTCTGTGTAACCCTAGCCCGGCTGGTGTCTATATAAACCGGAGGGTTTAGTCTGTAGGACAACAACAATCATAATCATAGGCTAGCTTCTAGGGTTTAGCCTCTATGATCTCGTGGTAGATCAACTCTTGTAATACTCATATCATCAAGATCAATCAAGCAGGAAGTAGGGTATTACCTCCATCGTGAGGGCCCGAACCTGGGTAAACATTATGCCCCCCCCGCCTCCTGTTACCATCAGCCTTAGACGCATAGTTCGGGACCCCCTACCCGAGATCCGCCGGTTTTGACACCGACATTAGTGCTTTCATTGAGAGTTCCACTGTGCCGTCACGATAAAGGCTTGATGGCTCCTTCGATCATCGGCAACGATACGATCTAGGGTGAGGTTTTTCTCCCCGGACAGATCTTTGTATTCGGAGGCTTCCTACTATGGACCAACTCACTTGGCCATCTGGAGCAGATCGAGAGCTACGCCCCTGGCCATCAGGTCAGGTTTGGAAGCTTGAATTAAACTGTTGACATCCGCGGAGACTTGATCTTTGACGGATTCGTGCCCGTGTTAGGTGCGCCGCACAGTCACGACGAGCATGACTTAGCTCTGCCGTCGGACGGTGTTCGAGAGATTACACTTGTGGATACTCCGGCCCTCAATCCGGAGCAAATCGTGCCATCTGAGGACGAGTGGTTGGACCCCGCCATGGAAGCCGCACACTCAGCGGCGATAGAGTCGAATACTGACTTCACATCCTATGAGACCTGTGTTACTGGACCCTTGGATTCGTCCCCAGCCACAGGCTCCGAACCGCCTGCGTCCGTGCCTATCCAATCTGATTGGGCACCGATCATGGAGTTTACCTCCACAGATATTTTTCAGCACTCGCCCTTCGATGATGTGCTAGATTCATTGAGGTCTCTCTCCTTTTCAGGAGGCCCTCAGCCGAACTATGTCCGGCTCGAGTGGGAAGCGGACGACGAATGAATTCATTCCCCACCCACCACCCACTTAATAGCCACTGTCGAAGACTTAACCGACATGCTTGATTTCGGCTCCGAAGACATCGACGGTATGGACGGCGATGCAGGAGAAGAATAGGAACCACCGCCCACAGGGCGCTGAACAGCCACCTCATCATATGATATATACATGGTGGACACCCCCAAAGAAAGCAATGGCAATAAGACAACAGAGGATAATCCCCTCGAGAAGCAATCTAAGCACCGGCGTCATCGACACCGCTCTAAGCCCCGCCATAGCAAAAGCAGCGATACCGGCACAAAAGACAATAATGCTGCAGACAGTGCCGAAGACGAAGACAATCCCCTCCAGCCAGGCTTCGAGCGAAAGGATGGACATACGAGCCCCAAGGAACAGGCGACAGACGGAGAATCAGGGGATGACAATTACATGCCCCTCTTCGAAGACGAAGTAAGCCTCGGCGATGAAGAATTCATCGTGCCTGAGGATCCCCTCAAGTAGGAGCGCTTCAAGCGCCGACTTATAGCCACAGCAAAAAGCCTGAAGAAAAAGCAGCAGCAGCTTCAAGCTGATCAAGATCTGCTAGCGGATAGATGGACCGAGGTCCTAGCGCAGGTTGCTACCCCAACTCGAGGAGGAAGCACTAAAGCCTACACTACCAGCGTATGATGCGGCTCACCGGCCACCTCGTGGCCGAGACAAAGCGGCATATCAGCCCGAAGTCCAGCCCGCACCCTGTCGCTAGTCAAACAAAAACACCAAGGCCCGGGGCTACACACAGGACCTGCGAGACGTACTGGAAAACAAAGCAGGAAATACAAGATCGATCTACGAATCACGGGGGCGTGCCCCAACGCGTGACAACGACCGTCACGCTGGATATACTAAAAGCAAATCCGGTCGGGCCGAATACAGCAGACAAGACTCGTACGAACTGCATCATGATATAGCCCGGCACGGATGCGCCACACACCCCCTATGCTGCACCAACGAAGTAATGGATCACAAATTCCCAGAAGGGTTTAAACCCGTAAACATTGAATCATATGATGGTACAACAGATCCGCGGTATGGATTGAAGATTTCCTCCTCCACATCCACATGGCCCGCGGTGACGATCTACATGCCATCAAGTACCTCCCACTAAAACTCAAAGGACCGGCTCGGCATTGGCTGAATAGCCTGCCGGCAAACTCCATTGGCAGTTGGGAGAACTTGGAAGACACATTCCTTGACAAATTCTAGGGAACTTATGTGCGACCACCGGATGCTGATGACTTGAGTCACATAACCCAATAGCCCGGGGAGTCAGCTAGGAAATTCTGGACTCGGTTCCTAACAAACAAGAACCAAATTGTCGACCGTCCGGATGCCGAGGCCTTAGCGGCATTTAAACATAACATCCGTGATGAGTGGCTCGCCCGACACCTCAGCCAAGAGAAGCCAGAGTCCATGGTAGCCCTCACGACACTCATGACCCGCTTTTGTTCGGGCGAGGACAGATGGCTGGCTCGCAGCAACAACACATCTAAAAATCCTGGCAATTCAGATGCCAGAGATAGCAACGGCAAGCCACGTCGCAACAGACACAAGCACCGCAACAACGGTGACAAAACCGAAGACACGACAGTCAATGCCGGATTCAGTGGCTCTAAATCCGGTCAACGGAAAAAGCCGTTCAAAAGAAGCAATCCGGGCCCGTCCAGTTTGGACCGCATACTCGATCGCTCATGCCAAATTCACGGCACCCCCGATAAACCAGCCAACCACACCAACAGAGAATGATGGGTGTTCAAACAGGCCAGCAAGTTGAATGCCGAAAACAAGGAAAAGGGGTTGCATAGCGACGACAAGGAGGAGCCCCGGCTGCCGAACATAGGAGGACAGAAGAAATTTCCTCCCCAAGTGAAAACAGTGAACATGATATATGCAACCCATATTCCCAAGAGGGAACGGAAGCGTGCACTAAGGGACGTCTATGCGATGGAGCCAGTCGCCCCAAAGTTCAACCCATGGTCTTCTTGTCTGATCACTTTCGATCACAGGGACCACCCTACTAGTATCCGTCATGGCGGTTCTGTCACATTGGTCCTTGACCCCATCATCGACAGATTTCACCTCACTCGAGTCCTTATGGACGGTGGCAGCAGCCTGAACCTGCTCTATCAGGATACAGTGCGCTAAATGGGTATTGACCCCTCAAGGATCAAACCCACAAAAACCACCTTTAAAGGTGTCATACCAGGTGTAGAGGCCTATTGCACGGGCTCAAGCACATTGGAAGTGGTCTTCGGATCCCCGAACAACTTCTGAAGCAAGGAGTTGATCTTCGATATCGTCGCCTTCCACAGTGGCTATCACGCACTGCTCGGACAAACTGCATTCACCAGATTCAATGTGGTACCGCATTATGCATACCTCAAGCTCAAAATGCCAGGACCTAGCGGGGTTATAACAGTTAATGGAAACACAGAACACTCGCTCTATACGGAGGAGCACACTGCGGCCCTCGCAGCAGAAGTACAAAGCAGCCTTCTGAGGCAAACTGCCAATTCCGCGATAAAGCCCTCGGACACCCTCAAGCGAGTCCGGAGTACCCTGCAATAGGATCGCCCGGCACGTTTTGAGCTCGCCTAGCAATTCGGCCTCTGTCCTCATCCTAGTCAAGCGGTGAAATTTACGCCGCGCATCCATAATTACGTACTCAAGATACCATGGGCATAGGACCCGTATATCTTTACCATTTTCTTCCTTTTAGGACCCTATTCTCTGAAGGCCCTCCCCGATACCCTAATTATCGGACCCATCATGGGAAGGAAACACCAAGGAAGCAAGAAGCTTTGACGTACAAGGGAATCCCCACGTGGTCTCTGATAACAATCGCTATACCTGTTTTACATACCCACACGCAGCCTGCCCTTGGATAGGACATGTCAAATAGTCCTATTTTTGCTTATTGCACTACTTGTATACATACGCTTTGACGTATCATTTAAATAACAATGTATATTGTTAGCTTATTATTGCATTTCTTCATCTTTTTCCCCTTCCTGCTTATTTACGACAGATTGCACCCGTACATTCTGGTACATTCAGTGCGCCAGGGGCTTCAGTGTACCCCATAACACGGCAAGAAAAGTCTGAACACTTTAGACAGTGCGGCACCCCGAACTTATAGCATTATATGCATCAGCTCCGAATCATGTCTTGGGTCAATAGTTGGGTTTGCCCGGTTCCCATGTTTTGGTACCTTACATTCCGCTATATCGGCTAAGGTAGCAGTGTGAGAAATACTGCGATTGTGTCCTGGTTCTTCCGGACAAGCACCTCAGTGGAGAAAGCCGAAAACTGACTGTCATGATGCGGTGAGAGCTGGTCGCTGTTCAAGAGGTCTCAAATCCTTAAAGATTTTTTCGCTTCAGGCGAGGAATCGGCCTTGTCCGATTTAGGCCTATATAGCGCCCCAAGTTCGGCCTTCCGAATACTAGGGGCTCCACCAAAATTTAAAATTGTAGACTTCTATGGCTAAGTGAGAGTGATAAAGCTATATAGTCCATTGCCTTGTTCGCTACGCTAAACACCTCCTTAAAGGACCAATTTTTTTGGATAAAGAGTGTTTAAGATTAATCCCGAACACCTTAGTACTAGTTACATGGGGGCAGAAGCCGACGATTGGCCAACTCTTAGATCTTATAAACGGCCGCACAGAAGGTAATATTTTAAATCGACAAGCGTTATATAGCGCACATGAACTCGTTTTCATATTACATGATCACATGAATACATTCATTCAAATATTACATCCTTAGCACATTCCTCCGCCACAAGGCGGGCACCCTTCAGGACAATGCCATAAAACTTTTCGGGGTGGCGATGCTCCCCTCCGGTGGCCCCTCCTTCACTAGCTTTTCAGCGTCCATCTTCGCCTAGTGCACTTTCGCACGGGCAAAGGCCCTGCGTGCACCCTCAATGCAGACAGACCGCTTTATGACTTTAAGCCGTGGGCAGGCATTCACAAGCCTCTTTACCAGGCCGAAGTAGCTGCCAGGCAGGGGCTCGCCAGCCCACATCCGGACTATGAGACCCTTCATGGCCAATTTGGCCGCCTTGTGAAGCTCGACCAGTTTCTTCAGTTGGTCGCTCAATGGCATTGGATGTTCGGTCCCAGTATATTGAGACCAGAACAACTTTTCTGTCGAGCTCCCTTCCTCAGCCTGGTAGAACTCCGCGGCATCTAATACGCTACTGGGTAGATCTGCGAATGCTCCTGGAGAGCTCCGAATTTGGGTAAGTAAAAGGAAAGTCTCCTTCACATGCTTGCTTTGCATAATGAATGCCTTACCCGCCGCTATCTTCTTGACCGCATGAATCTCCTGGAGGGCCTTTTGAGCTTCGGCCATGGCATTTTCTGCATTCTCGAGGGCCTTCGCAAGCTCGGACCCTTGCGTCTTAGAGTCATGCTCCAAGGACTCGTATTTTTTAACGAAATCCTAGAGCTCTTGCTGAACCTCGCCGACTCGGATCTCTTGCTTCTCATGCTCAATGCGCTCCTGGGCCGCTCTGTCTTCGGCCTCGGACAGCGCCTTCTTCAGGGCTGCCACTTCGGTCGTGGCCCCTAGCAAAATTCATGATGATCCCATGATCTAGTAATCACTTTTTTTCTTTATCAATATACAGACGGGGTATCACTTATGTTTGTTTTCTTCGAGCTGCCTCTTGGTAAGGCCGAGCTCTCCCTCGGACCGCTCAAGGTCCCGCTTCAGTTCGGAGACCTCCGCAGTACGAGTGGTAGCGGCCAGTGGCAAAGCCTGCTTATTCACATATACATATTATGATTAGACTACTATGATTATTATTTGATCCTCTGTTCGGCCTTTCTTTGCGAACGCCAAATAGAGCATCAGGGGCTATTGTCTATACTGTGATATTTTCTCATAATTTTTTAATTTTTGAATAAGCTCAGAAGAGAAGAGAGGTAAAACATCTTTTTGAAAGGGAAAGTTGTAGAGAAAAATCTTTGCTATGGGCTTGCCAGTTTCTAGGGTCACGTCCTACAGTCAACATGTGCTCTGATACCATCTTGTAGCGACCTGACCCGAATGGATCAAGTCTCTGTGCTTAAGTGTCATCCCTGGATCGGTATGCTGACACACACAGTACTCGAGGATTTATAACAGAGGTAAATCACATGTATAAAATAACGTAAATACTATTACCTCAATCCAAAATAGCGGAAGCAACAAGGTTGTGGTTTCCCATCAACACCAACGACAAAGTTGAGTGTAGAATCGTAACCCTAACGTATCACTTACTCGTCGTAAGAAACCTGCAACAATGAGACGTTGCAGCCCGAAACGGGTCAGTACATTGAATGTACTGGCAAAATTCACACCATAGAGAAAATGATGAACAATGACTATCACTATATGCATATATGGCTGGTGGAAAAGCTCTATGGTTATAATGTTTTTGCGAAAAGCCAATTTTTCCCTACTGCAAAGGAATAAATTTATTTAACTATCATGGTGGTTGTTAAACATTGAGAATGGTTGACAGCATTCTCAATCCCAATTAAGCATCATCATTAAAACCCAACAAATTAATTAAAGTAACGTGATGAGATCAACAGGATAATCCAAGAACTAGATACTCAATATGTCCATAACCGGGGACACGGCTAACCATGATTAGTTTATTACACTCTGAAGAGGTTTGCGCACTTTTCACCACAAGACTCGATCGCCTCCTTTTGGTTTCTCGCACTACATGGTGTTTGAGAAACGGATGACCGAGACATAGTCTTTCAGAAGCGTTTGCACCTTACGATGGGTAGACGTACCACCTACAACCCCTACATCTGCTAGTCTACCACTATAAGAGTTCACACGACTTAATTCAACTATGCTAGAGCCCATAATAGCTTGTGGCTGCACACGGAAGTTTCTAGCATGAATAATCTTATGATCCCTTTGAGCCTGGGTGGCGGACCGTAGGATGATCACACAGTATATCCCCGATCTCCTAGGACAACACTGTATCCCCAGGTGTCCAGGCAAGTACTGGATATATCCCAGGGTGCCCCTAGCATCCACCCAGATGTGTATTTAAGTTGCCACCTTAAGTTGAACCATTAAATAACAATCTCACATCTTGTCATGGATTTCACTCAACTCATACCGAAACCACGTCTACGAGCATAGCATAGCAATATAAGCAACGCGTAGAAGTAACTCCCAAGGGTTTGATAGTAACAGGGCAATAGGTTCCTACCTCAGTAACTACTTCCCAATACCCACATGTTATCAATCCTACTCATGCAATGTTTGAGGGTTGAAACTAATGCATAAAAACTGGGTACGAAAGGGATATGATCAAAGTGTGAACTTGCCTGCAATGTTGATGAAGATGATTTGCACTCAAAACTCTTGATAGCTCTACTCGTCACACTCCGGTCAATCTATCATAAGAAAGCAATAGTAACCACACATAAGCAATCACTCAAAATATCAGAAAGAACGAAGAAGACGATTCAGAAAACTTCAAAACCAAGCAAATAACTCTTGCAACATAAAACAATTTCTAACAGTACCAAAATTATGTGAATTTGGCCTTATTAGAATGTTTAGGTCAAGAGCTTCGATTTGCAACAAGAATCAACTCAAACGGAGCTACGAAACTCAAGTTATGATCAAACGAAGTTTGAATCCAAATCTGATCTAATTAATATTTTAAAACTTTCAAAAACATCTTTAAGTTGTTTTACTGGATGGAGGAGGTCGTAACGAAGACGTGGGCGTTGGTTTCGTTGGATTTGGACTAACGAGTAAAAAGTTATAGTCGTTTGAAAACTAAGGCCTAATCTGTAAATAAAATCATCACCGATAGGTCCTTAGCCGAAAATTTAAAAAATAAAAATAAAAAGAAAAATCCTATCGAACGAACGTTCGCTACAGAAGCATACACGACGAAAACCGTTCGCTAAAGAAGCTAACTAATGAACGTTCATTAAATAAATAAACCTAAACAAAACCGGTTTTATAACAAAACCGATCTAGCGTTTTTCTAAAGAAAACCTAACTCTAAAAATAAACCGGACCGGGCGGTTTTATTACCGGTTCGGGGGTTTTCCGTCGAAAACCGGGCGGCGGTTAGCGAGTCCGGCGGCGACGGCAGATCGGCTCCGGTGACGGTTGGCAATGGCGCGGGGAGGCAGCTCCACGTGGCGGCAGGGCAAAGCGCGGGCGGCGCGGCGCGCGGTGCAGCGGCGGCGCGGCAACGGCAGCAGCAGATGTGGCGGCAGCGCGGTTGTGTGGCGGCGGTGAGAAGAGCGACGGGGCCCGGGGCCTCAGCTTATATAGGCAGGGAGGGGAGGTCTCGGGAGGCGTGGAGGAGGGGGCAGGGGAGGAGGAGTCCGGCGGGGAGACGGCTCCGGCGAGCCGTGGCGGCGGCGGACTCCCGCCTGGAATCGGTTGCGCGGGGTGACGGGGCGGCGCACTGGGCTGGGTTGGCCTGGCGGCTAGCTGGGCCGGCCCAGTTCGGCAGAGTGAGTTTTTTTAAACATTTCCAGACAAATAAAAATAATGAAAGCAAAATAAATAAAATATTATATGGGCATATAATATATCAAAATTTTCCGAAAAAGATTTTTTACAACATGAACATTTTTCTAGCATTAAATAAAATACACACAAAATCAGAAATTAAAAAAGTGCTACTGGTCTATTAAAGTCCAACAAAAATCATTTTAAAAATACCAAAATGATTTCAAATTAATCTTTCTCCAATTTTCTATTGTAGGGAATCATTTTACCCTATTTTCCATATATTTTATTTTTGGAGAAAAATAATTTGAATAAAACTCAAATAACTCCAAATTGGAAATAAATTCAAAGGGGCTTTGAATTTAATCCTTTTGAAACTCCCAACTCATATTTCATATAATTTGAAGAAGTCATATTATCTTCTCTCATGAAAATCATTGAGCTGCATGAAGTTTATGAATTGGAAATAAAATATTTCCCAATGGAATTCAAATATTTTTCAAACACCCTTTTCATTTATTTAAATGGAAGAAGTCATGTCATCTTCTCTCTAGGGTTTTTTTTTGTATTTGAAAAGAATTTGAATTCACGAAGATCAGAAGGCAAATATGAAATTTTTGGGATAGTCCTTTTATTCCCTCTCATTTAACTTTCAAAATGTTTCAAATTCACTCACTTTCAGACAATCAATCAAACAATCAATCAAATCTATCTATTTATTTATTATAACATTCCAAAATTTAGAATTTTGGGATGTTACAAACCTACCACCCTTAAAATGAATCTCGTCCTCGAGATTCAGAGAGGCTAGAAATAAATAGGTTAGGTTCGGGGCCCCTCTCAAAATCCAACGATCGTCTCCGGGGTCTGGGGTGCTACCACCCTTAGAAGCATGGTTACGGTTCCATCAAAACTCATATACTCCATTTTTATTGTTAACAGTGTCGGTCTTCTTGGATCCTCGAGAAAATTCCTTCTCTGAGCTCTTCCGGTAGTGGCATAACCTTTTCCTCAATTCTTCTGTCCTTTCCTCTTGGTAAGGTTATTCCGAGATTGGGTCTTCTTAGCTGACGGGTCTGGCGCCAACACTAAACAACTATCGATATCTCATGGTGGTCAACAATTTATGGTTTCTCCTGCAGGAAATGTGTCTGGGTTGATCCTCACTGTATAACCTACGATTGGCAGCAACTGCCTTGTACAATGGAAAAATACTTATACCATTCTAAGTTTAAACAGGGTTTTGATCGTCGTGTCTCTACTATAGGTAAGTCACTCGGATTTACCATCCCATATAGCAAGGCAAATAATAAGAGTAAGTCGGTATGGTGATCAATCCATCCCGCACCCAAATCATTACTTTGTATACGGTTTAGCGAATCTCGCATTCTAACACTCGGTCATCCTCAGAGGCATTGCAGAATTTCTCTTGTCCACGAATTGCGTTCGGAATAACCCATTGATTCTGCAAGCCAAACAAACATCTATCGTTCCTTCACAACTCTCAGGTTTTGCGTTACTCCTATAAAATCGTCTGTCGATAAACGTCGTATCTTCCTCCAGGGTTTTTCCTTCAGCAAGAATGTGCTTGCTTCTTGGTAGGTCCTGGGGCATGTGGGTTATGGCCCATCTCATCACTTGTAGTCCTTGAACTTATCATCGGGCAACTGATCATTATTCCAACTTCCAACTTCCTAGCATTCTTAAAACTCATCCAATTGTACTGTCTCTTTTCCTTCTATTGGCACCAAACCAAGACGTGAGTACTCAGACTTGTCATGGGGTTGCCATTGCTCCATATTACCAACATCATACCTCCTTTATATCCAATAGTACTTCATCTCTTCATCCTCGTGGGTTATCCCACATACCGAGATAAAAACTTATACTTATGAAGTCCATATTCCACTTCGTGGAACATCGTGAAACACATCATGGACTCCTGACAGTCCTTCGGGTGACTCCAACTTGTTGGCCACTTCTCCCATACGCTCCAAAACTCGGTATGTCCTATAAATCTCGGGGCTAATTTTCCCTTAAGTCCAAATCGTTTAACTCCCCGCAGAGGGGTCACACAAAGACATCCTCTGTCTCCAATTTCATAGACTACCTCCTTGCGTTTTTAAGTCTGCATAACTCTTCTGCTTGGACTGAGCTACCTTCAGTCTATCTCGAATCAACTTAACACTCTCTTCTGACTCCTTGATCACATTTGGTCCAAACAACTGACGTCTCCAACTTCATCCTACATACTTTTGAGGTATCACACATATCGTGACAAAACTCGTATGCATTTTGTCCGAAATCCACTCAGTGGAGTATCCTTATCTTTTCCAGGGGTCAACGGTTCTTACAGGGTACTACCACCCTTAAAATGCACAAATCTTCCATAGACCATATTTCTCATATCCTCAGAAATGGTCAAAATCCTTCTTCATAGAGTAACAACTCATAAAATCCATATCAGCACCAACGATGCTAACTTTATTCATTCTCAAGTGATTACAATCTCTCGCTTTTCCATTACATGTCTCAACTCAACACCTCAATATAATAGAGAATGTTCTCACTTCTACTACTCCATTTCTTTTGTTGCAAACTCAACTATATAGCACAAGTTTCCTTCTCCTTGGGGCATTCTCTGGCAAAGTGCCCTGCTCCATTACAACTAAAACATATTACTTCTGAAAAATATCGAGGTTTCCTTTTTGGGAAACTTTTGAGGTAGTGCCCTGACTCCTTGCACCTATAACATGTGATATGACTCAGATCCTTCCTGGAATCCACTCTACTTCTCTTTCTGGACTTTTCCATTCCAATCAGGGCTTCTATTTCCTGTGGGTCATACTCTATTTCCTCCGTCGGGAATTCTACTAGATCCCCATTCATACAATTCTGGGAGATGTGTCCTTCTTCTCCACATGAATAGCAAGACTTGGTGCAGGGTTTAATTGGTTCTTCTTTGGGTGTGTCCTCCACCTCTTCCTTCATCACAGGTTCTTCTAAACTTTCCATAAGGGCTCCTTTCATTGCTTCTTTCTTCTGTTGGATGGTTCTTTGTACCAAGGGGTAAATGTGACACTGAGCAGGGTAGTGGGTAGTCCCTTCACACAAGAAACAAGTAATCTGCCTAGTTGGGCATTCTTCAACTGGGTGACTTCCTTCACAATTAGGGCATTCATCCTTGTGTTCTTTATGGGTGTGTCCGATTTCTCCACAAATCTTGCATGCACAAGGTTTCTTCATATCCTTTCCATACGGCTTCAACTTCTAGGACACAAACCGAGACTTTGGCAAAGTCAACTTAAATTCTTTCCAAGTGGTTACTCCTTGCCATCCATTCATGGTTTGGTACATCCTCCACCAAGTAGCAGCACCTCTTTCAAAGCACAGAAGAGCATGCTGGGTCATATCATGTCCAACTATAGGGTTATTCTCCATGTGATCCTCCATGTTCTGAATCCATTGGTCCATCTCCAATTGGCTCATCGGTCCAGAAAATATAAGCTCATCTTCATTCATCCTCTATTGGGTCCATGGGTTTGGGGTGAGATAAGAGAGATAGAGAGGGATACACACAATACAAACAAAAGTTTTGAAAAGACAGATTTTATTGTGGCTGTCGGAAAAACATCAAACAAATGACAGCTCACAATCGTCGCATCTAACGCAAGTATATAACAGGGGTTTGGTCTTCTAAAGGTTAATAAATCTTCAACGTCTCCAAACTCTTCAAGCCTTGTTCATGCCTCCAATGGCTTCTTCCGATCATGCTT
Source organism: Triticum urartu (assembly GCF_003073215.2). Lineage (NCBI taxonomy): Eukaryota > Viridiplantae > Streptophyta > Magnoliopsida > Poales > Poaceae > Triticum > Triticum urartu. The sequence continues at coordinate 413,942,903 of NC_053027.1, read as the reverse complement.
GTCTTTCTCAAGTTCTTTTACCAAATCAACTCTATTGACACGAAGTCTCTCGTGACGTCCTTTAATATTCCGGAGTTGCATTTCAAACTTCTAGGTTTCAACATCCTTGGCATGAACCATGGTCATAATGTCCTTCAGTTCCTGACGAATCTCCGGTATCTAGAGGTTTTGCTCCTCCAGCTTGGCTACTTCAGCTTCTTGCACCTAAATTCTTCATGAAATGCTTCCTTGTCAAAATACGGCTTCTTGTAGGTCCATCTTAAACTTCTTGATGTACTACTCCAGATCCTGGTGATACACCGGCTAGGGTTAAAACTTCATCTTTTGCTGATAGGTGCTCCATCAGCCTTCTTCCATCAAATCCATTCTGAAGAAATGCATCCTTAACTCAGCACGGTGACAATAGCATCAGCGAGCGATGAAATCACGGATAACCATGGTTCTGCTCTTGTCATTCCCATGAGCTATCATTCCAGGGTTGATATCTCCTGCCTTAGGGTTTTCCTTGACAGAACTTTAAGTTTTTAACTCTCCATGCTCCGGTCTTTCTCCGATACACCCTGATCTCGGGCATTGACAACTTCCATAGTCTGCCAAGTTCCATAAGGGTACTTCCTAGGTCATACAAATCTAGGAATTCTTCAGAGCCATCAAATTCTCCTTGTCTTCGGTCTTCAACCGTTGTAGTTTCCATTATTCAGATGCACAGCAAAATCCTCTTAATTCCGAAGTGGTCTTAGTTGTCCAATATCTTGTACTTCTTGGAGTGGTCTTATCCGTCGAATCTTCGAGTGATCCAAAGGGAAAAGGGATATGGTCTCACTAAAAGGGAAATTTTTGAATAAGCTCAGAAGAGAAGAGAGGTAAAGATCTTTTTGAAAGGGAAAGTTGTAGAGAAAAATCTTTGCTATGGGCTTGCCAGTTTCTAGGGTCACGTCCTACAGTCAACATGTGCTCTGATACCATCTTGTAGCGACCTGACCCGAATGGATCAAGTCTCTGTGCTTAAGTGTCATCCCTGGATCGGTATGCTGACACACACAGTACTCGAGGATTTATAACAGAGGTAAATCACATGTATAAAATAACGTAAATACTATTACCTCAATCCAAAATAGCGGAAGCAACAAGGTTGTGGTTTCCCATCAACACCAACGACAAAGTTGAGTGTAGAATCGTAACCCTAACGTATCACTTACTCGTCGTAAGAAACCTGCAACAATGAGACGTTGCAGCCCGAAACGGGTCAGTACATTGAATGTACTGGCAAATTCACACCATAGAGAAAATGATGAACAATGACTATCACTATATGCATATATGGCTGGTGGAAAAGCTCTATGGTTATAATGTTTTTGCGAAAAGCCAATTTTTCCCTACTGCAAAGGAATAAATTTATTTAACTATCATGGTGGTTGTTAAACATTGAGAATGGTTGACAACATTCTCAATCCCAATTAAGCATCATCATTAAAACCCAACAAAGTTAATTAAAGTAACGTGATGAGATCAACAGGATAATCCAAGAACTAGATACTCAAGATGTCCATAACCGGGGACACGGCTAACCATGATTAGTTTATTACACTCTGCAGAGGTTTGCGCACTTTTCCCCACAAGACTCGATCGCCTCCGTTTGGTTTCTCGCACTACATGGTGTTTGAGAAGACGGATGACCGAGACATAGTCTTTCAGAAGCGTTTGCACCTTACGATGGGTAGACCGTACCACCTACAACCCCTACATCTGCTAGTCTACCACTGTAAGAGTTCACACGACTTAATCAACTATGCTAGAGCCCATAATAGCTTGTGGCTGCACACGGAAGTTTCTAGCATGAATAATCTTATGATCCCTTTGAGCCAGGGTGGCGGACCGTAGGATGATCACACGGTATATCCCCGGGATCTCCTAGGACAACACTTGTATATCCCCATGTGTCCGGGCAAGTCCACTGGTATATCCCCAGGGTGCCCCTAGCAATCCACCCAGATGTGTATTTAAGTTGCCACCTTAAGTTGAACCATTAATGAACAATCTCACATCTGTCATGGATTTCACTCATACCGAAACCACGTCTACGAGCATAGCATAGCAATATAAGCAACGCGTAGAAGTAACTCCCAAGGGTTTGATAGTAACAGGGCAATAGGTTCCTACCTCAGTAACTACTTCCCAATACCCACATGTTATCAATCCTACTCATGCAATGTTTGAGGGTTGAAACTAATGCATAAAAACTGGGTACAAAAGGGATATGATCAAAGTGTGAACTTGCCTGCAATGTTGATGAAGATTATTTGCACTCAAAACTCTTGATAGCTCTACTCGTCACACTCCGGTCAATCTATCATAAGAAAGCAATAGTAACCACACATAAGCAATCACTCAAAATATCAGAAAGAATGAAGAAGACGATTCAGAAAACTTCAAAACCAAGCAAATAACTCTTGCAACATAAAACAATTTCTAACAGTACCAAAGTTATGTGAATTTGGCCTTATTAGAATGTTTAGGTCAAGAGCTTCAATTTGCAACAAGAATCAACTCAAACGGAGCTACGAAACTCAAGTTATGATCAAACGAAGTTTGAATCCAAATCTGATCTAATTCATATTTTAAAACTTTCAAAAACATTCTTAAGTTGTTTTACTGGATGGAGGAGGTCGTAACGAAGACGTGGGCGTTGGTTTCGTTGGATTTGGACTAACGAGTAAAAAGTTATAGTCGTTTGAAAACTAAGGCCTAATCTGTAAATAAAATCATCACCGATAGGTCCTTAGCCGAAAATTTAAAAAATAAAAATAAAAAGAAAAATCCTATCGAACGAACGTTCGCTACAGAAGCATACACGACGAAAACCGTTCGCTAAAGAAGCTAACTAATGAACGTTCATTAAATAAATAAACCTAAACAAAACCGGTTTTGTAACAAAACCGATCTAGCGTTTTTTAAAGAAAACCTAACTCTAAAAATAAACCGGACCGGGTGGTTTTATTACCGGTTCGGGGGTTTTCCGTCGAAAACCGGGCGGCGGTTAGCGAGTCCGGCGGCGACGGCAGATCGGCTCCGGTGACGGTTGGCAATGGCGCGGGGCGGCAGCTCCACGTGGCGCAGGCAACGGCCGCGAACGACGCGGCGAGGCGGCGAGCGGCGCGGCGCGAGGTGCAGCGGCGATGCGGCAACGGCAGCAGCAGATGCGGCGGCGGTGAGAGGAGCGACGGGGCCCGGGGCCTCAGCTTATATAGGCAGGGAGGGGAGGTCTCGGGTGGCGTGGAGGAGGGGGCAGGGGAGGAGGAGTCCGGCGGGGAGACGGCTCCTGCGAGCCGTGGCGGCGGCGGACTCCCGCCAGGAAGCGGTCGCGCGGGGTGACGGGGCGGCGCGCTGGGCTGGGGTGGCCTGGCGGCTAGCTGGGCCGGCCCAGTTCGGCGGAGTGAGTCTTTTTAAACATTTCCAGACAAATAAAAATAATAAAAGCAAAATAAATAGAATATTATATGGGCATATAATATATCAAAATTTTCAGAAAAAGATTTTATATAACATGAACATTTTTCTAGCATTAAATAAAATACACACAAAATCAGATAATTCAAAAAGTGCTGCTGGTCTATTAAAATCCAACAAAAATCATTTTAAAAATACCAAAATGATTTCAAATTAATCTTTCTCCAATTTTCTATTGTAGGGAATCATGTTACCCTATTTTCCATATATTTTATTTTTGGAGAAAAATAATTTGAATAAAACTCAAATAACTCCAAATTGGAAATAAATTCAAAGGGGCTTTGAATTTAATCCTTTTGAAACTCCCAACTCATATTTCATATAATTTGAAGAAGTCATATTATCTTCTCTCATGAAAATCATTGAGCTGCATGAAGTTTATGAATTGGAAAAAAAATATTTCCCAATGGAATTCAAATATTTTTCAAACACCCTTTTCATTTATTTAAATGGAAGAAGTCATGTCATCTTCTCTCTAGGGTTTTTTTTGTATTTGAAAAGAATTTGAATTCACGAAGATCAGAAGGCAAATATGAAAGTTTTGGGAAAGTCCTTTTATTCCCTCTCATTTAACTTTCAAAAAGTTTCGAATTCACTCACTTTCAGACAATTAATCAAATCTATCTATTTATTATAACATTCCAAAATTTAGAATTTTGGGATGTTACAGGTCTACTTGTCGCGGACGTGATGCCTATATACATGATCATGCCTAGATAATCTCATAATTATTCGCTTTTCTATCAATTGCTCGATAATAATTTGTTCACCCACCGTAGAATTTGCTATCTTGAGAGAAGCCACTAGTGAAACCTATGGCCCCCGGATCTATCTTCCATCATATTATTTTCCTATCAACTTTCTATTTCTATTACCGTTTATTTTGCAATATTTATTTTCCAATCTATATCATAAAAAAACCAAAAATATTTATCTTATTATCTCTATCAGATCTCGTAAGTGACCATGAAGGGATTGACAACCCCTTTATCACATTGGTTGCGAGGTTCTTGTTTGTTTGTGCAGGTACTAGGCGACTTGCGTGTAATCTCCTACTGGATTGATACCTTGGTTCTCAAAAACTGAGGGAAATGCTTACGCTACTGTGCTGCATCACCCTTTCCTCTTCAAGGGAAAACCAACGCATTCTCAAGAGGTAGCAGATACATCTGTCTATGTACCGTCTATGATGCTAATTTTAAAAGGTTATAGATGTTGCATGTGAAACTTGGTCCTGGTGTAGTTGTGTAATGGGGTAGCTGAGTGCTGAAGCTATATGATGTTGTACTCTGATGTATTTGAATTATGAAATTAAATATATTATGTGCTTAATATGAAATGTCAATTAGATTAATAAATGGATTATGAATAATCGGATAATTAGCCTGCTAATTGGGTTTTGCTATTGCAAACGGTTGTTGAAAAAATACCGTGGGCGATGACCTCAGGAAACGCACACAGTTTCTAGGAATAAACCGTGTTGGATCAATGAACAATCACACACGACTTTCTCTTGAAAACTGTTTGCGTTTGGCCACCTTGCGCAAACGTTTACCACATAAAAAACTATGTGTGATGGATAGCCTTTGCCACACAGTTTATTCTACGGACCGTGTGTGCTGTATTCAATAACGCAAACGATTTAATGGGGAAAATTGTGTGTGATGTACCTGTGAATGAAAACATTTTCCTTGAAGTGACTGTGTGGGATGTACGTACGAACAGAAACGTTTAGCGGGGACTGACTGTGTGGGATGTACTTGTGATCGGAAACAATTTCACCGTATAATTGTATTTTTTAGCCCTACTATACGTATTTCCGTATTTGAGCGCTTGCCGGTCGCACACGGCCTCATTTTGCCGAGCGTGTGTGCCAGGAGGGCATATCCCTGATGGTTTCTGGGTCGTGTGGGAAGGACCCCCCCTATCGCCCACACTCACTAGGCGACGGTTCCAAATGTCGTCACGGGAAGGGGCTAAAATCCGTTTGTATAGGACCGACGCGTACCGGTGTATGGACCCATAGGTCTGTGGTAAACTACTCACGCATAATCGAAGGGTAGCAAGGATGATGAAGATCCCCCTCCGTGATCGAATCCCCCTCCAGCAGAGTGCCGGAAAAGGCCTCCAGATGGGATCTTGTGGTTCTGGAACTAGCCGTAGTGGAAAAAGTATTTCATGGACTCCCCTATTGGTTTCACGATTTTAGAGAATTTAGATGGAGTTAGGTCAAACAAAGCCACGTGGGCCCCAACACCCACCAGGGCACGCCTACCTCCTGGGCGCGCCTTGGTGCCTTGTGGGCCCATGGTCAATCGTCTGGTCTTCTCCCGAAGCTTCTAGTGTCTCTTTTGTCCAAAAAAATCTCCAAAACATGTCATGGCATTTGGACTTCCTTTGGTACTGATATTCTGCAAAACCAAAAACAAGCAAAAAACAACAACTGGCAGTGGGCACTAAATTAATAGGTTGGTCCCAAAAAAATGATATATAATTGTTTGAAAGTGTATACAAAACACCCAATATTGATAATATAATAGCATGGAACAATCAAAAATTATAGATACATTGGAGACGTATCACAAGCTCATTTTCAGTAGCACCAAGAGCAACAAAATATACAAAATGTAATCCACGAAAACAAAAACTAATTGGAGCAATGGAGGAGTCATATACCAAGGAGCAATCCTTCGAAACAGTTTCGAAAATGGAGCACCATGCAAAGAGATCAAAAATCTCGGGTTTGGGAGCAAAAACACGAGAGAGAGAGAGCAACCAGGATTTTTTTCTAGAGGTAAGAGATGAAGTGGACTGAAGTAGTAAGTGAGTGGGGTCCTGTGAACCCCACAAGGCATCTTGGCACGCCCAGGGGGGTGGTCATGCCTTGTTACCTTATGAGAAATAGGGGCACCCCCGGGATGTATTTAGTGCCAAAAATTCTTATATATTCCAGAAAAAAATCATGTTAAAATTTTACGACATTTTGAGCACTTTTATTTTTGGGGCCATTTTTTATTGCATGGATAATTCAGAAAATAGGATAATTGTGGCATTTTACTTTATTAAACTAAAAATAACAGAGAGCAAACTAATATTATAGAAGGATATGCTTACTAAATTCATCGATGGCATGCCCCTAAAAAGAATTCATTAATAAGGTTGATCAAGTCTTATTAACAAACTATTTCTGAGTAACATGAAACCGAAGAATCTTCGTATAACACTAGGTTACCTCAATGGGGATATGCATCTCCTCCAAAATAAGAGTTTCATATTTATTTTTGATAGTAGGAAGAGGGAATTTGAAACCTCCAAAGTGATTGTCCAAAAAAATTCAATACAATTGATACCATTCACCGAACTTTGTTTCTTCGGAAAATAAACTGTATGCTCATTACCATTGACAGGAAAAGTGACCTTGTTTTTGTTGCAATCAATAACAGCCCCTACAGTATTCAAAAAGGGTCTACCAAGGACAATCAACATGTTTTCGTCCTTGGGCGTATCAAGTATAGCAAAGTTTGTCAAGATAGTTACATTTTCAACTACAACAGGCACATCCTCACAGATTCCAATAGGTATAGCAGTTGATTTATCAGCCATTCGCGAAGATATTTCAATAGGTGTGAGTTTATTCAAATCAAGTATTCTATATAAAGAGAAAGGCAAAACACTAACACCAAATTCTAAATCACATAAAACAGTTTTGACATAAATTCTTTTAACGGAGCATGGTATAGTAGGAATTCCTGGATCTCCTAGCTTCTTAGGTACTCCACCCTTAAAAGAATAATTTGCAAGCATGGTGGAAATTTTTAGGTTCAAGTATCTTTCTTTTATTAGAAACTATGTCTTTCATGTATTTAGCATATGGAGGCATTTTCAAAATATCAGTCAAGTGAGTGCGCAAAAAGACATTTTTAAGCATTTCAACAAAGCGCTCAAAATCCTCCTCGTCCTTATTTTACGGAGGCTTAGTGGGAAAAGGCATGGGTTTCTGAACCCATGGTTTTCTTTCTTTACCATGTTTTCTAGCAATGAAATCTCTTTTATCATATCATTTATTTTTAGGAGGTGGGTTATCAAGATCAACAATAGGTTCTATTTCTACATCATTATCAGATTCTTTACCATTATATGGTTGAGCATCAACATGAACATTATCATTATCACTAGGTGGATGTTCATTACCAGATTGTGTCTCAGCATCAGAAATAGAAACATCATTCCTATTGTCAGACGGTTTTTCTACCATACGTTCACCTGAAGCATGCAAAGTTATATAATTTTTCTTTTTGTTTTTCTTCTTAGATGAACTAGGTGCATCAATATTAATTCTACGAGAGTCTTGCTCAATTCTCCTAGGATGACCTTCAGGATATAGTAGCTCCTGAGTCATTCTACCTCCTCTAGTCATTACTCTAACAGCATGATCATTTATTTTATTATTCATCTCATTAAGCAAGTCATTATGTGACCTAGCAACTTGTTCTAACTGAGTATGAACCACGGATGCATGTTTACCTAAAACTTTAACATCATTAGCAATTCTAAACATCAACTCACTCAAGTGGTCAATAAAAATAGCATTTTGTTTCAATTGATTCTTAACATACATATTAAAGTGTTCCTGCATAACAATGTAATTATCAAATTCATCCACTAATTGACTATAGATTTATTATAATTAATATCACCTTCATTGAATCTATAAAGAGAATTTACCTCTACTACCTGTGTCGGGGTATCGAGTCCATGTATTTCTTCAATAGGTGGTAAATTCTTAACATCTTCATCTTTAATACCCTTTTCTTTCATAGATTTCTTTGCCTCTTGCATATCTTTAGGACTGAGTAATAGAATACCTCTCTTCTTTGGAGTTGGTTTAGATGGTGGTTCAGGAAGTGTCCAATCATTTTCATTTCTCAATATATTATTCAATAATTCTTCAGCCTTTTCAACAGTTCGTTCCGTGAAAACACAACTAGCACAACTATCCAGGTAGTCCCTAGAAGCATCGGTTAGTCCATTATAAAATATATCAAGTATTTCATTTTTCTTAAGAGGATGATCAAGCAAAACATTAATTAACTAGATAAGCCTCCCCCAAGCTTGAGGGAGATTCTCTTCTTCAATTTTCTCAAAGTTAAATATTTCATGTAAGGCAACTTGTTTCTTATGAGCAGAAAAATATTTTTAAATAAGTAATATATCATATCTCGGGGACTACGCACACAACCAGGAGCAAGAGTATTAAACCACTTCTTAGCATCACCCTTTAATGAGAAAGGAAACAACTTAAGGATGTATAGTAGTAGCAATTTTTTTCCTCATGAGCAAATAGGGTGGCTACATCATTCAATTTAGTAAGGTGTGCCACAACAGTTTCAATTTCATAACCATGAAAAGAATCAGATTCAACCAAAGTAACTAACTCAGGATCGACAGAGAATTCATAATCCATATTAGTAACAAAGATAGGAGAAGTAGCAAACTTAGGATCATATTTCATCTTCTCCATCATAGATTTTTCTTTTAGCTTACTCAATAGTTTTTTAACATCATCTCCATCATTACAAGTAAGAAATTATCTAGCTATCTTCCCATCCATAGCATAACCCTCGGGTATCTTAGGCATTTCTAAATCATAATTTTCATCAGTTTCAATAGTTTCAAGTTCTTTAGCTTTAGCAAGTTCTTCATCAAGAAATTCACCTAGTGGCACAGTTTCATTAAGAAGAGTACTAGCATCATCAATAGCATCATTCATAGCAGAAGTAGCATCATCCCTAACTTGCGACATATCAGATTGTATAGCAGGTGGTGGTGTCGCAAGCCTACTCAAAACAGAAGGTGAATCAAATGCGGAGGTAGATGGCAGTTCCTTACCTCCCCTCGTCTTAGAGGGTACGATCTTGGTTCTAGTATCTTTCAAATTCTTCATAGTGATCAACAGATATAATTCCCAAGTGACTCAACAAATAGAGATATGCTCCCCGGCAACGGCGCTAGAAAAAGGTCTTGATAACCCCACAAGTATAGGGGACCGCAACCATTTTCGAGGGTAGTATTTAAACTAAATTTATTGATTCAACACAAGGGGAGCCAAAGATTATATTTGCATGTATTAGCAATTAAGTTGTCAATTTAAGCACACCTGGAGAACTAAATATCTGCAGCAAAGTGTTTAGTAGCATAGTTGTAGTAACAGTAGCTATAATAACGCTAACAGTAACAGTACAGTTTTATAGTGATTGTAACAACAACAAAAGTAACTTAGCAAAGATCAATAAGCGTAAAGCATAGGCATTGGATCAGTGATGGATATTTGTGTTGGATGATATTCATCATATAACAGTCACATCATAGAGCGATACACAATAGCTCCAATTCATCAATGTATTGTAGGCATGTATTCCGTATATAGTCATACATGCTTATAATGAGAACTTACATGACATCTTTTATCCTACCCTCCCGTGACAGCAGGGTCCATAAGGAAATATAAGGTCTATTAAGGCCTCCTTTTAATAGAGAACCAGACCAAAGCATTAACACATAGTGAATACATGAACTCCTCAAACTATGGTAAGCACCGGAAATAATCCCAATTATTGTCACCTTGGGTATGCGGATCCTAACACGTAATAGGTGCATATAACTTGCAAGATAGGATCAAGAACACAAATATATTCTTGAAAACATAAAGGGTTCAGATATGAAATCATGACACTCGGGCCCTAGTGGCAAACATTAAGCATAGCAAAGTCATAGCAACATCAATCTCGGAGGATAGTGCATACTAGGGATCAAACCCTAACGAATTGACTCGATTACATGACAAATCTCATCCAACCCCGTCACCGTCCAGCAAGCCTACGAAGGAATTACTCACTCGTGGTGGTGAGCATCATTAAATTGGCAATGAAGAACGGTTGGTGATGATGGTGAAGAATCCCCCTCTTCGGAGCCCCGAACGGACTCCAGATCTGCCCTCCCGATGAAGAACAGGAGGTGGCGGCGGCTCCGTATCGTAAAATGCAATGAAACTTCTTTTCTTATTTTTTTCTTGGCAAAAAGGAATTCATAGGCTTGAGATTAGGGTCATCGGAGCCACATGGGCCCCACAAGGCAACTGGGCACGCCCAGGGGGAGTGGTTGTGCTCTGTTGCCTTGTGGGCAACTGGTGGCCCCCTCTAGTGGTTCTTAGCTCCAGTATTTTTAATATATTCCATAAAAATCTCCAAAAAGTCTCGTCCAATTTCGAGAAGTTTTATTTCTGCATGAAAAATAACACTATGGTAGTTCTACTGAAAACACCGTCATTCCAGGTTAGTTTCATTCAAATCATGCAAATCAGAGTCCAAAACAAGAGCAAAAGTGTTTGGAAAAGTAGATACAACAGAGATGTATCATGGTGTTCAAGTGTGGTCTTCCGATTGGAAATGGTGCCGGTCTCACTTTAGCCCTCGGGTGGTCGTCTCCACATTTGGACGGATCAGTGCTCTTCATGCCATGTCGAGGGGGCAGGGAGACCCCTTACGAGGTGGATGAGGATGACATCGACACTACTAGGAAAAGGGCTATAGATGAAATTGACACTAATAGCGCACCAGAGAAGTGGTGCGCCACTACTATATACTAATGGCGCACCAGGCACACGGTGCACCACTAGTACCAAAATGTTTTTTTTTCATTTTTTCAAACATACTAATGGCGCATCCTGGCAGAGTGCGCCATTAGTAGTTAGACAGCCATAGAGTGCGCCATTAGTAGTTAGACAGCCATAGAGTGCGCCACTACTGTATTTTTTTTACTTTTTTGCAAAACTAGTAATGGCGCACCGTTGCATAGTGCGCCATTACTAGTTTAAACTAGTAATGGCGCACTGTGCCACGGTGCGCCATTAGTATAATTTTTTTTACTTTTTTACAAAACTACTAATGGCGCATGTCTGTGTGGTGCGCCATTAGTATGTTGGGTTACTAATGGCGCATGGCTGTGTGGTGCGCCATTAGTAACCTGGGACCAGCTAGATATTTTTGGACAGCCACACCTACACACTCACTTTCCCCACTTCATTCCCCCCACCTCCTTCTCTAAGCTTGTCAGCTGCCTCCTCCTCCTCACCTCATTTGCACCATAGATTCATCAAAATTAAGTGTTGAAATTACCTTTTTTTGATAGGTAAGTAAGGGGAAAGCTATCTTCATGTTGTAGATCTACTTTTTTTCTCCCTAGCTCGCTCTAACAACGTGCACATGCACTTTTTGTGGCCTAGCTAGATCTATGTATGTTTGTGGTGTTGCATATATTTGTGGTGTTGCATATATGCTTGTGTTTGCAGGTACCGGTATTTGAAATGCGATAGTTGCCAATATTTTGCCGGAATGTTGATTCATTTCCGTTTCGGCGAGAATTTTGGCACTATGCGTTCTTTTGGTCCTATTTTTAGGGAAAGTCATGCCAAATTTTTTCTTGGTTCTAAAATATCGTTTTGCTCTACCCCGCAGGCAACCATGGTCCGCACGATGACCGAAGGCATCGTGAATAGGTTTTTGAGCTCCGAGAAGGCCGAGATGCTCCAAAAGAATGAGATGGAGATAAGATGTCCGTGTCAAATATGCAAGCTGAAGAGCCTTATTGCGGACCCGGATTCCGGGCAGGTGCGGGACCACCTGATCTTGCGTGGTTTCATGGATGGCTATCGGTGGCAAGGTGATGAAGATGACTATGAAGTCGTCCATGGGGGCCGGGCAAGAAATGAGGAAGGGCGGCAAGACAACCACAGCGGCTCGGGCGGGCGAGAAGACGAAGAATCTCCAGGACATGATCACGACGGTGATGCTGTACACAGTCATCATGTAGAAGATGGCGGACATGATGATGAGGAAGATGCCGGAGCAGACGAAGGGCATGATCATGAAGATCAAGATGCCGGAGGAGCAGACGACGATGGACCATCGATGGGCTGGGTGCAAGACCCTCATATTCAAGAGTTGCTTCTCAAGCAGACTGATAATGCAAGAGCTGCCGCCCGAGAGAAAGCCAAGCTGGATACCTGCCTGAAAGTAACGCTCATGGCTTTGGAGATGAAGGTAAAACACAAAATGACCGACACATGCTTCGACGAGAACATGTCATTCTGGCACGAACGTCTTCCCAAGGGGAACAAGTGCCCGACCAGTTTCGAGGAGGCGAAGAAAGTCGTGTGTCCTCTGGATTTACCGCACGTGAAATACCTTGTGTGCATGAACAATTGCATCATTTATCAGGGCGAGCACGCGGAGTCTACCATATGTCAGGTGTGTGGCGTCACTCGATACAAGAAGAGGAAGAAAGCTCCTCGAAAAGTGGTGTGGTACTTTCTGATCACTCCTCGTCTGCAGCGGTATTTCGCGGACCCTAAGGTAGCAAAGCTCCTACGTTGGCACGCGGATAGGGAGGAGAAGAAGCGAGAAGATGATGCAAATGATCTGGAGATAAATAAAAAAGACAAGATGCTGAGTCACCCTAAGGATGGGAGCCAGTGGCAAGCGTTGAACTTCGAACACCCAGAATTTGGGAAGGATCCAAGGAACATCGTGTTGGGCGCGAGCACCGATGGAGTCAATCTATTTAGCAGCCAGAGAAGCAAACATAGCACCTGGCCTGTGTTTGTGTGGATGTACAACCTTCCCCCCTGGTTGTGCATGAAGAGGAAGTACATTCACATGAGTATGCTAATTGAAGGGCCGAAACAACCAGGGAACGACATCAATCTGTATCTGGGGCTGCTGAAAGAGGAGATACACACGCTGTGGAAAACGCCAGCCAATACGTGGGACGCCGCAGAGAAAGAATATTTCCCTATGAGAGACGCACTGCTCACGACGGTGCATGACTATCTCAGTTATGGATATCTCGCGGGGCAGGTGGTCCACGGATTTTCTGGATGCGTCAGGTGCATGGATGACACAATGTATCGCCAGCTAGATAGAGATCCCGGGTCTTCGAAAACCATGTTCATGGGACATCGAAGGTGGCTTCACGACGATGACCCATGGAGGAAACGCAAGGATCTGTTCGATGGTGAAACCGAACTCCGAAGACGCCCGCGTACGAGGAGCGGCGAGGAAATAGACGGGCTGTTGAAAAATTGGAAAGATTGCCCACTGCCGGGAAAGAAGCAAAAGGCGCCAGAGCCAGGAAAGAAGCGAAAGGCATCAGAGCCGCTGCTGAAGGTATGGAAAACAAGGTCTGTTTTCTGGGACTTGCTGTACTAGAAGATCCACCGTGTGCCTCACAGCCTTGATGCCATGCATATCACGAAGAACGTGTGCGAGAGTCTGCTTGGTACCCTGCTCAACATGCCAGAGAGGACCAAAGATGGGCCGAAAGCAAGGGCAGACTTGAAATCAATGGGCATCAGGCAGGAGCTTCACGCTAATGATGATGATGATGATGATGAGGCGAAGCAGGACACAGAAAGTCGTCGCAAAGGCAAAAAGGCCAAGAAGACCGGAAATGACTACCCTCCCGCGTGCTTCACTCTAAGTCAGGAGGAGATCGAGCAGTTTTTCACCTGCCTCATACGAGTAAAACTTCCTTATGGTTACGCGGGGAAGATAAGCAGATACCTAGACCCAGCGAAGCAGAAGTTCAGCGGGATGAAGTCTCACGACTGTCACATGCTGATGACGCAGATACTTCCAGTTGCAATCCGTCGGATCATGGACGCGCATGTCCGTGAAACGCTATTTTGCCTATGCAACTTTTTCGACGTCATCTCTCGGAAGTCGGTTGGCGTGAGGCAACTCAGAAGGCTACAGGAAGAGATCGTGGTGATACTATGCGAGCTTGAGATGTACTTCCCGCCCGCATTCTTCGACATTATGGTGCATCTGCTGGTCCATATCGTGGAGGATATCATCCAACTCGGGCCGACGTTCCTGCACAGCATGATGCCGTTCGAAAGGATGAATGGTGTCATCAAAGGATACGTTCGCAACATGTCACGTCCAGAGGGAAGTATAGCCAGGGGCTTTCTGACCGAAGAGTGCATCTCCTACTGCACGAATTATCTAGGCATCGAGAACCCTATTGGTCTGCCCGTCAACAGGCACCTCGGCAGGCTCGCTGGATGGGGTCACCATGAGGGTCGCCGCAAAATGCATGTCGACTTCGAGGGTCGACTCGCCGGCCTTGAAATAGCAAACCTAGTCGCGCTACAACACATAGACGTGGTCGATCCTTGGGTGGTAGAGCACAAAACCTTTATTGAGAAGACGTACAATGACCGAGGCCAACAGAGGACGGACGGGGATATAATCAAAGAGCACAAATCATGTTTCACGCGTTGGTTCAAGCAGAAGCTTCTATCGTACCCTTTACATGAGGATTCTTCCGCGGAAGAACAACTCATATTCGCCTTGTCACAGGGCGCCGAGCACAACCTGATGACCTATGAGGCATACGATATCAACGGCTACACATTCTACACCGAGGACAAGGACATGAAGAGCGATGGTTATCACAACTCTGGGGTAAGGATGGAATCCTACACCGGTAACAACAAGGACAGATACTACGGAAGGATCGAGGAGATCTAGGAGCTGAGCTACGCTGGAGAGAAGGTCCCGATGTTTCGTGTCAGATGGGCCAAGAGCGTCCTAAAAGAAGACCAGTATTTCACCACCATTGTTATACCCGAAGCCAAATCCAAGACCGCGGGCGCAAACGTCACCGCGAAAAATGAGCCATGGGTACTGGCTTCACAAGTGGACCAATGCTTCTTCATTACCGACCCGTCAAAGCCCAGTCGTGTTGTCGTGAGGAGAGGCAAAAGGAAGATCATCGGAATGGATGGAGTAGCCAATGAGCAAGACTTCGACAAGTACAGCGACCTGAAGATCGAACATGACGACGACGATGAAGTAGCAGCATAAACCACAAGAAGAAGCAGGACCACCCTACCTAAAGGACGTCCGTTCCACAGAAGAACTCCATTTGCGAAAAAGAAGGGCAAGAAGATTGTGAACAGATAGCTAGCTAAGATCGATTGTATTTAAATTGTAGCCTTCATTTCTTGGGCACTTTTTGATATCATGAATATTTTTATATTTCATGGGCACTTTTTGAATTCATGAATATTTTTTCAAATTTGATGATATTTTTTCATATTCAATATGAAAAAATATTGAATATTCATGAGGACACTCGATCTCGACCCCCTCCCTCTCGATAGCTATCCCCCTCGCCAGATCCCCCTCGCCGCCGAGCACCCCCCGCACCCTCCCCCCGCTCCCCCGCCATCGATGACCCCCCGCACCCTCTCCCGCTCCACCGCCAACGACGGCCCACCGCACCCTCCCCCGCTCCACCGCCGCCGCCGACACCACGCACCCTCCCCCGCTCCACCGCCGCCAACACCCCGCACCTTCCCCCGGCCCGGTCCACCGCCGCCGCCGACACCCACACCCTCCCCCACTTTTTGAAGATATTTTTAAATAACAAATTTTATGATATTTTCAAATAAGAAATTTGATGATATCTTCAAATAACAAATTTGATGATATTTTCAATTAAAAATAAAAAAACAAATTTGATGATATTTTCAAAAAAAATTGATGATATTTGATGATATCTTCTGTTCTAGTCCTCATGAAAATAACAAATTTTATAAAAAAACAAATTATTAGATGCAACAAGAAATAATGAAAAAAAATGTTACTAATGGCGCACCAGAGGAGGGTGCGCCATTGTTGTAAGAAAAAAAAAAGTTACTAATGGTGCACCAGAGGAGGGTGCGCCATTGCTATCAGAAAAAAAACTACTAATGGCGCACCAGAGGGTGGTGTGCCATTGCTATAGTGTCTAGCTGGATACCCCTTCGCCCAATCCCCCCTTCCCTCTCCCTCGCCAGATCCCCCTTCCCTCCCCCGCCGCGCCCACTCCGACGACCCCCGGCTCGCTCCAACGACCCCCGCGCCCGCTCCACACCCGCTCCGGCTCCCCCGCCTGCCGCCACGACTGCCAGCCCGACGCTGCGGCGCACCCAGCCGTCCGAAGCCTCCGCTGCCCCGCAGCCGGCACAGGAGCCTAGCAGCGCCTCCCTCCGCCGCCCCTACTGCGCCGTCGCCCGTCCTCCTCCGCCCGTAAGCCCCCCTCCACTCCAAATCCCTGACCCCTTCTTGTCTCATCTCTACAGGTAGACCGCGCCGGCAAGCGACCAGGACGACGCCCGGAGAGGAGAGGAGGGCCTTCTCCTCACCGTGTAGCCGCCGACCTTGTCCTGCTCGAGGAGGAGGAGCAGGAGGGGTGCACCCAGCCACCACAGTCGCCGCAATCAAGGGCTTCTTCCACCTAGACCTCTAAATCCACGGCACCGTCGTTCATCCACCCAAGGTGAAGGTGCCCCCAACTCCCCTCCATCCCCTCTCCCCTCCTTGTTTCATTCGATCTAGCAGCCATGGATTTGGGTTCCTCAAGGCTGCCTAATTACTCTACCATGTGTTCCTACTACTAGCTCTAGCCATGGATTAGGGGCTAGTGTAGGTGCAAAATAAGGTCAAATCCCTCTCAAATTTAGGTCAAATTAGGTTCAAATCCCTCTGAAATTAGTATGTAAAGCTCACTGTTCTGAAGTTCTGATCAGTTCAGTACCTTAGTAAGCAATAACACAAGCTTGCTGCTAGTTCAGTACCTTTTGCTGCTAGTTCCTCAAGGAGTTCTGCTCAAAATTAGCTCAACAAGTTGCATCTGGCTTTTAGATTGGGCCGCGAGCTTGTCGGCAATCTAGGACGCGGACATCAGACAAGAATTCTTTCGCATCCAGTCGGAGTTTGCGGACATCATCCATCAAGATGTCCTTCATACCTCGGGGCAGTTCTACCTCAGATATCAACCGTCCAACATGGAGATAGACGTAACGCTACAAATGCAGGCTGAGAACGCCCGCGATTTCATGACCATCACGACAGACGGCGGCTTCATCCATGCTCTGGTCCCATGAGTCGAGTCGACAGTAGTGATGCTATGTGTAGTTCTGAAACATTGATTGGCTCATGTTGTAATTAAACTTTAATGAACTTGTATGTCTCTTTGGTTTGGACAGTCGTTCAACTTAGATGTAATCGATGCTATTTATTAGTAGGACCATGAATCGTGCTATTAATGTCATGTCTTTCTTTTCTCTTCCGATCCTTTTGTTGCATACTTATATATTTCTTATGTATGTATTGTCTGTTGTTTGGCTTGTGCATAGAGATGCCGTCGTATGTCGTGTACAAGGGTAAGGTTCTCGGAGTCTACGACGACTGGGAGGAGTGTCGGAGACAGGTTCACCATTTCAGCGGTAACAGTTACAAAGGGTACACCACTAGGGCGGAGGCGGAATCTAGATACGCCCGCTATCTAGCGGGAGAGAGGAGGGAGCGTTGGAGGAACCGGATGAAGACCAGTTTCATCGCGATGATGCTCATCGTGATGACCGCAGCTCTCTTCTATGTGATGGTAGTTTATATGATCGATATCGAATTGTAATGTGAAGACAAACTCGATACTCGCGGTCTCGAGACTTGTAATGTTTTATGTTTGTTTGGTCTTTTGAATTCGGAGACTAATATGATGAATTGTATTCGGAGACTAATCTTCTATTGTATTCGATGAATCTGCTGTTGCTGTGTGCTATTGTCTATATTCTGTCAGATAATATATTTTGTAACCTGTGTAAAAATCAGAAAATATTCATACTAATGGCGCATCACTACAGAGTGCACCATTAGTATGCCAAAGTATACTAATGGCGCATCACCAAAGAGTGCGCCATTAGTATGCCAAGTATACTAATGGTGCATCCATCCGCAGTGCGCCATTAGTGTGCCAAAGCACATGGTTAAATATGGCCCCTGGGAGGCATACTAATGGTGCATGGTGTTATATACTAATGGCACACTGGGTGGTGCGCCATTAGTATACCAGATACTAATGGCGCACCAGTGGTGCGCCATTAGTAATAAATACTAGTGGCGTGATACTAATGGCGCACCACTGATGCGCCATTAGTAGGCAAAACTGGTGCGCTATTAGTAGGCCTTTTCCTAGTAGTGCGACGGCCAGAGCTCATTGAGCTGTCAACGATGCTACTCCAGCTACTAGATGTCCCCCCCAAGCTTTGCTGGTGTCTTGTGTGGTGCTCTACTCATTATGGAGGGCTTATCCGACTTCTAGCTAGATTTATGCGTTAGTTTCCATATCTTTGCTAGTAGTTTGTCATAGCCTGATAGCTTTATACACATCATCATGTATCTTCTTATTGTTTGTTTTTTTCTATGATTCCTATCTTTGTTCGATGTAATCCTAGTCGGTTGATGGCTTTGTTAATTTAAAGTCAGGCTCTCCTTGATCCTTCGTTCTAAAAAATGAAAACTACATTCTTATTTATCATTACCCTTTTAATCTATAGTATCGGTTAAAAAATAGAATTGTCATGTTTTTTAAACATAGTATAGACGCATAGCCGATTACATAAATACACGCACACCTTATCCAATGAGAACCCCGGAGACTGAGAGCCTAGTCACTACCTGAGATACTAGCCTATGGAATCCTTCAGCTAGATTTATTATAACTAACTCAGGTCTTTGTTTTATAAATGTATGTTATTTATCATTACCCTTAGAATTTGGAGTATCGGTTATAAATATCTTATTGTGGTCTTTTATTTGCTAGAAACAGAGTGCTGATGCTTACA
This sequence comes from Triticum urartu, assembly GCF_003073215.2. Taxonomy (NCBI): domain Eukaryota; kingdom Viridiplantae; phylum Streptophyta; class Magnoliopsida; order Poales; family Poaceae; genus Triticum; species Triticum urartu. The sequence continues at coordinate 413,923,663 of NC_053027.1, read as the reverse complement.
TACACACACTCACTTTATCCCTATAAACACCTCCAAAAGATCAAACTAGTAAATCTTAGATTTTATGAAATTTCAAGAGACAACCGTGGAATAAATACAAAAAATACGAGCACATGTGCCAAATACCAAGTCAACCTGTTTGTGCAAATTCATATTGGGGACCACTCATATTACACGGATAAACCATTCACGGATACCGAGAGAGTTGAACCAAAGCTCTAGATCAGATGCATTTCATGTTGTATATCTGTTAGCTAGGAATCAATTTAGATACTATGCTCCCTAGATTTGGAACAACCTAATGCATCGAGGGCTACGGGAGACAATGTCGGTCCCACCTGTCAAGATGTGTGTCGCTGGCCGACTGATATTTTTGGTTGAAGAAGGCATTGCTTGTTTTTTCCAATCTTTTGTCTGTTTCCATTGGGTTTTTTTGGGGGGAGGGGGCTGTTTGTTTTTTCTTCTCTTTTATATTTTTACATGTTACTTCATGAATATATAATAAAATTTGCAGACATTTGAAAATTCTATGAATGTTTTTCTAGAATTCCCAAGCATTACTAAAATATATGAATAATTGTAAAGTTTAAAGTTTGTGAACATTTAGATTGTGCGAACCTTTTTCAAATTCATGAACATTGTATAAAATCAATGAATATTCTTTGAATTTGCCAAAAAAATTAAAATTTGTGTTTTTAATTTGCATCATTTTTTAAAATACAAGAAATTTTATAATACATGAACTTCCTGAAGGAAATATGCCCTGGAGGCAATAATAAAGTTGTTATTTATATTTCCTTATATCATGATAAATGTTTATTATTCATGCTAGAATTGTATTAACCGGAAACTTAGTACATGTGTGAATACATAGACAAACAGGGTGACCCTAGTATGCCTCTACTTGACTAGCTCGTCAAAGATGGTTATGTTTTCTGACCATAGACATGTGTTGTCATTTGATGAACGGGATCACATCATTAGAGAATGATATGATGGACAAGACCCATCCGTTAGCTTAGCATAATGATCGTTTAGTTTTATTGCTATTGCTTTCATCATGACTTATACATGTTCCTCTGACTATGGGATTATGCAACTCCCGAATACCGGAGGAACACCTTGTGTGCTATCAAACGTCACAACATAACTGGGTGATTATAAAGATGCTCTACAGGTGTCTCCAATGGTGTTTGTTGAGTTGGCATAGATCGAGATTCAGATTTGTCACTCCGTGTATCCGAGAGGTATCACTGGGCCCTCTCGGTAATGCACATCACTATAAGCCTTGCAAGCAATGTGACTAATGAGTTATTTGCCTGATGATGCATTACGGAACGAGTAAAGAGACTTGTCGGTAACGAGATTGAACTAGGTATGATGATACCGGCGATCGAATCTCGGGAAAGTAACATACCAATGACAAAGGGAACAACGTATGTTGTTATCCGGTTTGACCGATAAAGATCTTCATAGAATATGTAGGAGCCAATATGAGCATCCAGGTTCCGCTATTGGTTATTGACCGGAGATGTGTCTCGGTCATGTCTACATAGTTCTCGAACCCGTAGGGTTCGCACGCTTAATGTTCGATGACGATTTGCATTATGAGTTATGTGATTTGATGACCGAAGTTTGTTTGGAGTCCCGGATAAGATCATGGACATGACGAGGAGTCTCAAAATGGTCGAGACATAAAGATTCATATATTGGAAGGTTGCATTGATACGTGTCCAACGTATCTATAATTTTTGATTGTTCCATGCTATTATATTATCTGTTTTGAATGTTTATGGGCTTTATTAGAAACTTTTATATTATTTTTGGGACTAACCTATTAACCCGGAGCCCAGTGCCAGTTTCTGTTTTTTCCCTTGTTTTAGAGTATCATAGAAAAGGAAAATCAAACGGAGTCCAATTGACCTGAAACTTCACGGAACTTATTTTTGGACCAGAAGAAGCCCACGGAGTATCGGAGTTGGACCAGGAGAGTCCCGGGCTGCCCACGAGGATGGGGGGTGTGCCCACCCCCCTGGGCGCCCCCCCCTGCCTCGTGGACAGCCCGGAGGTCCACCGACGTACTTCTTCCTCCCATATATACCCATATACCCTAAAAACTTCGGGGAGCACAATAGATCGGGAGTTCCGCCGCCAGAAGCCTCTGTAGCCACCGAAAACCAATCTAGACCCGTTCCGGCACCCTGCCGGAGGGGGAAATCCCTCTCCGATGGCCATCTTCATCATCCCGGTGCTCTCCATGATGAGGAGGGAGTAGTCCTCCCTCGGGGCTGAGGGTATGTACCAGTAGCTATGTGTTTGATCTCTCTCTCTCATGTTCTTGAGGTGGTACGATCTTGATGTATCGCGAGCTTTGCTATTATAGTTGGATCTTATGATGTTTCTCCCCCTCTACTCTCTTATAATGGATTGAGTTTTCCTTTTGAAGTTATCTTATCGGATTGAGTCTTTAGGATTTGAGAACACTTGATGTATGTCTTGCGTGCGATACCTGTGGTGACAATGGGGTATTCTATGATCCACTTGATGTATGTTTTGGTGATCAACTTGCGGGTTTCGTGACCTTGGGAATCTATGCATAGGGGTTGGCACACGTTTTCGTCTTGACTCTCCAGTAGAAGCTTTGGGGCACTTTTTGAGGTCCTATGTGTTGGTTGAATAGATCAATCTGAGATTGTGTGATGCATATCGTATAATCATACCCACGGATACTTGAGGTGACATTGGAGTATCTAGGTGACATTAGGGTTTTGGTTGATTTGTGTCTTAAGGTGTTATTCTAGTACAAACTCTAGGGCTGTTTGTGACACTTATAGGAATAGCCCAATGGATTGATTGGAAATGATAACTTTGAGGTGGTTTCGTCCCCTACCATAATCTCTTCGTTTGTTCTCCGCTATTAGTGAGTTTGGAGTGACTCTTTGTTGCATGTTGAGGGATAGTTATGTGATCCAACTATGTTATTATTGTTGAGGGAACTTGCACTGGTGAAATTATGAACCCCAGGCCTTGTTTCAACACATTGCAATACCGTTTGTGCTCACTTTTATCATTAGTTACCTTGCTGTTTTTATATTTTCAGATTACAAAAACCTATATCTACCATCCATATTTCACGTGTATCACCATCTCTTCGCCGAACTAGTGCACCTATACAATTTACCATTATATTGGGTGTGTTGGGGACACAAGAGACTCTTTGTTCTTTGGTTGCAAGGTTGCTTGAGAGAGACCATCTTCATCCTACGCCTCCCACGGATTGATAAACCTTAGGTCATCCACTTGAGGGAAAGTTGCTACTGTCCTACAAACCTCTGTACTTGGAGGCCCAACAATGTCTACAAGGAGAAGGTTGTGTAGTAGACATCAAGCTCTTTTCTGGCGCCGTTGCCGGGGAGGTTAGCGCTTGAAGGTATATCTTTAGATCTTGCAATCGAAACTTTTTGTTTCTTGTTTTATCACTAGTTTAGTCTATAAAAGAAAACTACAAAAATGGAATTAAGGTTACCACATATGCTTCATCTTTTTAATATCTATCATGAAAATAAGGATTCCGATAATTGTGCTCAAGTGCTAGAGGAATAATTCATTAGAATGTTTGGCACTAAATATTTGAATCATGAGCATGATTGCAATGTTGTTAGTATGAATTCCTTGAATATCCATGATGCTAATGATATGCAAAGCCACAAGCTTGGGGAAGCTATGTGTGATGTAGATGATACTTTTTGTGCTCCAAGTTTTGATGAGCAAATTTATTATGATGAAAGAATGCCTCCTATTTATGATGATTATATTGATGAAAGTGGGTTTGGAGAGGTCATGACTTTATTTTGTGATGAATCCACTATTTCGGAAGAGGTTCCAATTGATTATGAGAACAAAGTTGCTATCTATGATGATTATTGTGATGACTTGTATGCTATAAATAATAATGATATCCATGAAACTTCTCATCATGATTTTAGTTTTCAATTGGATTATACCTCACATGGTAGTTATTTTGTTAAGTTTTCTCACACTACTATTCCTGAGAAGAAATTTGCTTGTGTGGAGAGTAATAAAAATTGTATGCTTGTGCATCATGAAAATAGTGCTTTAGATGCTAGTTATATTGTTGAATTCATCCATGATGCTACTGAAAATTATTATGAGGGAGGAATATATGCTTGTAGGAATTGCAATAATATCAAGTTCCCTCTCTATGTGCTTAAAGTTTTAAAGTTATGCTTGTTTTGCCTTCCTATGCTAGTTGATTATTGCTCCCATAAGTTGTTTGCTCACAAAATACCTATGCATAGGAAGTGGGTTAGACTTAAATGTTCTAGTCATATTCTTCAAGATGCTCTCTTTATATTTCAATTCTTATCTTTTATGTGAGCATCATTGAAATCATCATGCCTAGCTAGGGGCGTTAAACGATAGCACTTGTTGGGAGGCAACCCAACTTCATTTTTGTTCCTTGATTTTTGATCCTATTTAGTAATACATAATTTATATAGCCTCTGTTATGATTGATTTTTTATGTTTTAATTAGTGTTTTTGCCAAGTAGAACCGTTGGGAAGACTTGGGGAAAGTCTTGTTGATCTTGCTGTAAAAAACAGAAACTTTAGCGCTCACGAGAATTGCTGCCGTTTTTATTGGAGAGTGCTATTTAGTTAATTCTTTTTGCAGATGATTAATAGATAAATTACTCACGTCCAGAAATTTATTTTAGAATTTTGGGGGTTCCAGAAGTTTGTGTTAGTTACATATTACTACAGACTGTTCTGTTTTTGACAGATTCTGTTTTTCATGTGTTGTTTGCTTATTTTGATGAATCTATGGCTAAAAGAGTTTATAAACCATAGAGAAGTTGGAATACAGTAGGTTTAACACCAATATAAATAAAGAATGAGTTAATTACAGTACCTTGAAATGGTGTTTTGTTTTTCTTTTGCTAACGGAGCTTACAAGTTTTCTGTTAAGTTTCGTGTTGTGAAGTTTTCAAGTTTTGGGTAAAGATTCGATGGACTATGGAATAAGGAGTGGCAAGAGCCTAAGCTTGGGGATGCCCAAGGCACCCCAAGGTAATATTCAAGCACAACCAAGAGCCTAAGCTTGGGGATTCCCTGGAAGGCATCCCCTCTTTCGTCTCCGTTCATCGGTAACTTTGCTTGGAGCTATATTTTTATTTACCACATGATATGTGTTTTGCTTGGAGCGTCATTTTAGTTTATTTAGCTTTGCTTGTTGCTTGAATAAAATACCAAGATCTGAAATTATTAAATGTTAGAGAGTCTTCACATAGTTGCATGATTATTCGACTACTCATTGAGCTTCACTTATATCTTTTGGAGTAGTTTGTCATTTGCTCTAGTGCTTCACTTATATCTTTTTAGAGCACGGTGGTGGTTTTATTTTATAGAAATAGATGAACTCTCATGCATCACTTATATTATTTTGAGAGTCCTAAACAGCATGGTAATTTGCTTTGGTTATGAATTTGGTCCTAATATGATGGGCATCCAAGATGGTTATAATAAAAACCTTCATATAAAGTGCATTGAATACTATGAGAAGTTTGACACTTGATGATTGTTTTGAGATATGGAGATGGTGATATTAGAGTCATGCTAGTTGAGTAGTTGTGAATTTGAGAAATACTTGTGCTGAAGTTTGTGATTCCCGTAGCATGCACGTATGGTGAATCGTTATGTGACGAAGATGGATCATGATTTATTTATTGATTGTCTTCCTTATGAGTGGCGGTCGGGGACGAGCGATGGTGTTTTCCTACCAATCTATCCCCCTAGGAGCATGCGCGTAGTACTTTGTTTCGATAACTAATAGATTTTTGCAATAAGTATGTGAGTTCTTTATGACTAATGTTGAGTCCATGGATTATACACACTCTCACCCTTCCACCATTGCTACCCTCTCTAATACCGGGCACCTTTCGCCGGTATCATAAACCCAGCATATACCTTCCTCAAAACAGCCGCCATACCTACCTATCATGGCATTTCCATAGCCATTCCGAGATATATTGCCATGCAACTTTCCATCATTCCGTTTACTATGACACGCTCCATCATTGTCATATTGCTTTGCATGATCATGTAGTTGACATTGTATTTGTGGCAAAGCCATCGTTCATAATTCTTCCATACATGTCACTCATGCATCATTGCACATCCCGGTACACCGCCAGAGGCATTCATATAGAGTCATACTTTGTTCTAGTATCGAGTTGTAATCTTTCAGTTGTAAATAAATAGAAGTGTGATGATCATCAATAATAGAGCATTGTCCCAAAAAAAGAGAAAGGCCAAATAAAAAAATAAGGAAGGCCCAAAAAAGAAGAAAATAAAAAGGGGCAATGCTACTATCCTTTTTCCACACTTATTCTTCAAAGTAGCATCATGATCTTCATGATAGAGAGTCTCCTATGATGTCACTTTCATATACTAGTGGGAAATTTTCATTATAGAACTTGGCTTGTATATTCCAACAATGGGCCTCCTCAAGTGCCCTAGGTCTTCGTGAGCAAGCAAGTTGGATGCACACCCACTTAGTTTCTTTTGTTGATCTTTCATACATTTATAGCTCTAGTGCATCTATTGCATGGCGATCCCTACTCACTCACATTGATATCTATTAATTAATAGGCATCTCCATAGCCCGTTGATACGCCTAGTTGATGTGAGACTATCTTCTCCTTTTTGTCTTCTCCACAAACACCATTCTATTCCACCTATAGTGATATGTCCATGGCTCACGCTCATATATTGCGTGAAGATTGAAAAAGTTTGAGAACATGAAAAGTATGAAACAATTGCTTGGCTTGTCATCGGGGTTGTGCACGATTTGAATATGTTGTGTGGTGAAGATGGAGCATAGCCAGACTATATGATTTTGTAGGGATAACTTTCTTTAGCCATGTTATTTTGAAGAGACATAATTGCTTAGTTAGTATGCTTAAAGTATTATTATTTCTATGCCAATATTAAACTTTTGTCTTGAATCTTATGGATCTGAATATTCTTGCCACAATAAAGAAGAATCACTTAGAGAAATATGTTAGGTAGCATTCCACATCAAAAATTCTGTTTTTATCATTTACCTACTCGAGGACGAGCAGGAATTAAGCTTGGGGATGCTGATACGTCTCCAACGTATCTATAATTTTTTATTGTTTCATGCTATTATATTATCTGTTTTGAATGTTTATGGGCTTTATTAGACACTTTTATATTATTTTTGGGCCTAACCTATTAACCCAGAGCCCAGTGCCAGTTTCTGTTTTTCCCTTGTTTTAGAGTATCACAGAAAAGGAAAATCAAACGGAGTCCAATTGACCTGAAACTTCACGGAACTTATTTTTGGACTAGAAGAAGCCCACAGAGTATCGGAGTTGGACCAGGAGAGTCCCGGGCTGCCCACCAGGGTGGGGGGAACGTCCACCCCCTAGGCGCGCCCCCTGCCTCGTGGACAGCCCGGAGGTCCACCGACGTACTTCTTCCTCCCATATATACCCATATACCCTAAAAACTCCGGGGAGCACAATAGATCGGGAGTTCCGCCGCCAGAAGCCTCTCTAGCCACCGAAAACCAATCTAGATCCATTCCGGCACCCTTTCGGAGGGGGAAATCCCTCTTCGGTGGCCATCTTCATCATCCCGGTGCTCTCCATGACGAGGAGGGAGTAGTTATCCCTCGGTGCTGAGGTGGTATGATCTTGATGTATCGCGAGCTTTGCTATTATAGTTGGATCTTATGATGTTTCTCCCCCTCTACTCTCTTGTAATGGATTGAGTTTTCCCTTTGAAGTTATCTTATCGGATTGAGTCTTTAAGGATTTGAGAACACTTGATGTATGTCTTGCGTGGGATACCTGTGGTGACAATGGGGTATTCTATGATCCACTTGATGTATGTTTTGGTGCTCAACTTGCAGGTTCCGTGACCTTGGGAATCTATGCATAGGGGTTGGCACACGTTTTCGTCTTGACTCTCCGGTAGAAGCTTTGGGGCACTCTTTGAGGTCCTATGTGTTGGTTGAATAGATGAATCTGAGATTGTGTGATGCATATCGTATAATCATACCCACGGATACTTGAGGTGACATTGGAGTATCTAGGTGACATTAGGGTTTTGGTTGATTTGTGTCTTAAGGTGTTATTCTAGTACGAACTCTAGGGCTGTTTGTGACACTTATAGGAATAGCCCAACGGATTGATTGGAAAGGATAACTTTTGAGGTGGTTTCGTACCCTACCATAATCTCTTCGTTTGTTCTCTGCTATTAGTGACTTTGGAGTGACTCTTTGTTGCATGTTGAGGGATAGTTATGTGATCCAACTAGTTATTATTGTTGAGGGAACTTGCACTCGTGAAAGTATGAACCCTAGGCCTTGTTTCAACGCATTGCAATACCGTTTGTGCTCACTTTTATCATTAGTTACCTTGCTGTTTTTATATTTTCAGATTACAAAAACCTATATCTACCATCCATATTGCACGTGTATCACCATCTCTTCGCCGAACTAGTGCACCTATAAAATTTACTATTGTATTGGGTGTGTTGGGGACACAAGAGACCCTTTGTTATTTGGTTGCAGGGTTGCTTGAGAGAGACCATCTTCATCCTACGCCTCCCACGGATTGATAAACCTTAGGTCATCCACTTGCGGGAAATTTGCTACTGTCCTACAAACCTCTACACTTGGAGGCCCAACAACGTCTACAAGGATAAGGTTGTGTAGTAGACATCATGCATTTGGACATTGGAATGGCTCCGAGTGGTTAAGGCATTTTTCCGGAGTACTGGGAGGTTACAGGTACCCCCTGGAAGAAGTATTGGGCCTAGTGGGCCTTATTGGAGGAGAGGAGAAAGGGCCACAAGAGAGGGGCACGCCCTCCCCTCGCCCAAACCGAATTGTACTATGGGAGGGGGCCGGCCCCCTCTTTCCTTCTCCCTCTCTCTCCCTTCCCTTTCCCTCCGGAGGAAGAAAGGAAAAGGGGGGGGGGCGAATCCTACTTGGACTAGGAGACCAAGTAGGACTCCCCCCTTGGCGCGCCCAACCTGGCCGTCCTCCTCTCTCCTTCCCTCCTTTATATACGTGCCCAGGGGCACCCCAATAGCACAACAGACGATCTCTTAGCCGTGTGTGGTCCCCCTCCATAGTTACACACCTCGGTCATATCATCGTAGTGCTTAGGCGAAGCCCTGCGCCGGTAACTTCATCATCACCATCACCACGCCGTCGTGCTGACGGAACTCTCCCTCGGATTCAACTGGATCAAGACTTTGAGGGACGTCACTAAGCTGAATGTGTGCTGATCACAGAGGTGTCGTACGTTCGGTACTTGGATCGGTTGGATCGCGAAGACGTTCGACTACATCAACCGCGTTACTAAACGCTTCCGCTTTCGGTCTACGAGGGTACGTGGACACACTCTCCCTGCTCGTTGCTATGATCACTGGTGCGCGTCAGTCCTAAACAAATGGTTTTAACCCCTTTCCGCGATGACATTCAAAACTGTCGCCAAGTGAGTGTGGGCAATAGTGGGTCTGATACGTCTCCAATGTATCTATAATTTTTGATTGTTCCATGTTATATTATATTCTGTTTTGGACATTATTGGGCTTTATTATACACTTTTATATTATTTTGAGGACTAACCTATTAACCGGAGGCCCAACCCAGAATTGCTATTTTTTGCCTATTTTAGGGTTTCGCGGAAAAATAATATCAAACGGAGTCCAAACGGAATGAAACCTTTGGGAACGTGATTTTCGGAACGAACATGATCTAGAGCACTTGGACCCTACGTCAAGACATCAACCAGGAGGCCACGAGGTAGGGGGCGCGCCTACCCCCCCCCCCCCAACCACCCCCCCCACCCTTGTGGGCCCCCTGTTGCTCCACCGGTGTACTCCTTCCTCCTATATATACCTACGTACCCCCAAACTACCAGATACGGAGCCAAAACCCTAATTCCACCGCCGTAACTTACTGTATCCACGAGATCCCATCTAGGGGCCTGTTCCGGAGCTCCGCCGGAGGGGGAATCGATCATGGAGGGCTTCTACATCAACACCATAGCATCTCCGATGAAGTGTGAGTAGTTTACCTCAGATCTACAGGTCCATAGTTATTAGCTAGATGGCTTCTTCTCTCTTTTTGGATCTCAATACAAAGTTCTCCCCCTCTCTTGTGGAGATCTATTCGATGTAATATTCTTTTGCAGTGTGTTTGTTGAGACCGATGAATTGTGGGTTTATGATCAAGTTTATCTATGAACAATATTTGAATCTTCTTTGAATTCTTTTATGTATGATTGGTTATCTTTGCAAGTCTCTTCGAATTATCAGTTTGGATTGGCCTACTAGATTGATCTTTCTTGCAATGGGAGAAGTGCTTAGCTTTGGGTTCAATCTTGCGGTGTCCTTTCCCAGTGATAGTAGGGGCAGCAAGGCATGTATTGTATAGTTGCCATCGAGGATAATAAGATGGGGTTTATTTCATATTGCATGACTTTATCCCTCTACATCATGTCATCTTGCTTAAAGTGTTACTCTGTTCTCTTGAACTTAATACTCTAGATGCATGCTGGATAGTGGTCGATGTCTGGAGTAATAGTAGTAGATGCAGGCAGGAGTCGGTCTACTTGTCTCGGACATGATGCCTATATACATGATCATACCTATATATTCTCATAACTATGCTCAATTCTATCAATTGCTCAACAGTAATTTGTTTACCCACCGTGAATACTTATGCTCTCGAGAGAAGCCACTAGTGAAACCTATGGCCCCCAAGTCTATCTTCCATCATATTAATCTTCTAATACTTAGTTATTTTTATTGCCTTTTATTTTACTTTGCATCTTTATCATAAAAATACCAAAAATATTATCTTAACATATCTATCAGATCTCACTCTTGTAAGTGACCGTCTAGGGATTGACAACCCCTTATCGCATTGGTTGCGAGGATTTATTTGTTTGTGTAGGTGCGAGGGACTCGTGCGTGGCCTCCTAGTGGATTGATACCTTGGTTCTCAAAAACTGAGAGAAATACTTACGCTACTTTGCTGCACCACCCTTCCCTCTTCAAGGGAAAACCAACGCAAGTGCTCAAGAGGTAGCAGGGTCCTTCCCACGTGACCCAGAAACCGTTGGGGATATGCCCTCCTGGCACACACGCTCGGCAAAATGAGGTCGTGTGCGACCGGCGAGCACTCAAATACAGAAATACGTATAGTGGTGCTAAAAAATACAATTATACATGCAAAATCATTTCCGGTCATAAGTACATCCCACATAGTCAGTCACCACTAAACGTTTTCGTTCGTATATACATCCCACACAGTCAATACAAGGAAAACATTTGTGCAAGGTGCCGTAACGCAAACAGTTTCGAAGATAATGTCGTGTGTGATTGTTCATTGATCCAACACGGTTTATTCCTAGAAACTATGTGCGTTGCCTGAGGTCATCGCCCACGGTATTTTTTGAACAACCATTTGCAATAGCAAAACCTAATTAGCAAGCTAATTGGCCAATTAGCAGGCTAATTTCCCTATTATTAATAATCCATTTACTAATCTAATTGACATTCATATTAAGCACATAATATATTCCATTTCCATATTAAGGAAGCACGATTTCATAATTGAAATACATCAGAGTACAATATGATATAGCTTCAACACACAGCTACCCCATTACACAACTGCACTAGCAGCAAGTTTCACATGCAACATCTAGAACCTTTCGAAATTAGCATCATAGATGGTACATAGAGAGATGCATCTCATCTGGAAAACAGCTGAAGCGGAAGGCGAATATTGAGCCTTCATTCATGTTGAAGGTATTTGCAACTTTAGGCCAGTGCATGTGGATGATTGACCGTCCATCCTTCGACCTCTTCAACAACACTTCAATTGAACCGTGCGTGTTGTTTGAAAACTTTCCTCGCCTCCTGACCACAGAGGTGGTTTGAGAGGTAATCATCAGTGAAGCCTGAAAACAAGGATGTGCATAAATATCTTCTCTATATTGGAAATGGGGCAAAGGAATACAAAAAGGCAAGGTATAATAGTTAGTACCATCTTGTAAACCTTAGTGCTTCCCTGCAACACATATAAGGTAGTTAGTCATCAGGTTAAGTAAGGGTTCGCATGCTATTAGTAAAATATGTTGATGATAAATAAGCACGTTGCAGATTCATCAGATTAATTCAAGCCACATGGAAACCCCATTTATCAAAACCAAGCATGATTAAGAACTAGGAAATATAGCACTTGTATATGTTTCTCATGTATTAAGTGCAACCAAATTCGATTTATTCCTCACATGGTATACAATAACAGAATATAGCCACACAATTGAACATCGCATTGCAGAATTGAACCAAGTAGTTAACTAAACACCACAACAAATGAACCAAACGTTAACTGAGCACCACATTGCACAATATAACATACTCCTAAAAGAAGATCAGACACTTAACCAAACCAAGCATGCTTAACAACTTGGAAATATATCAATTTTATTTGTTTCCCATGTATTTAGTATAGCCAAATTTGATTTATTCCTCACATGGTATACAATAACAGAATGCAGCCACAACAATTGAACATCGCATTGCAGAATTGAACCAAGCAGTTAACTAAACACCACAACAAGTGAACCAAGCCACAACAAATGAACCAAGAAGTTAAGTAAACACCAATTGAACAATATAACATACTCCTAATAGAAGATCAGGAAGTTAACCAAACCAAGCATGCTTAACAACTTGGAAACATTGCACCCTGAAGAATTGAACATGACATTTGCAGAATTGAGCCAAGAAGTTAATTGAACACCACATGGTAAAAGTAGATAGCACAATTCACTAGAATTTGTTAAGGAAAGTCAGTAGCTAGCAAACTAAACATGGGTCCTTATAGTGAGCTAATAAGACAAGCTACTCCTCATTGTCGGAGATATCGATGATGATTGGCTCCTTGGACATGGAAGAGGGCGAGGCCTCCGCATCATGGGTGCCCTCATTGTAGTGGTGAGTTGCCTGAGCCGCTCTGGGCACCAACCTGCTGGCTCTCGAGATGAGGTAAGCACGTCCACGCTGAGAAAACACCGTGTAGTCTTCGTTAAAGGCACCAACGGTGGCCTTGAGAAAATGCCACAAACTATCTTTTAAAGCAGCCAACCCCATCGCGGCGTCGGCGCACAAGGCGTCAACGGTGGCCTCGACGGCGAGGTGCTCCTCCAAGATCTGGGGGTCGGCACGAATGGCAGCCATCGTGACCACATCCGCGCGTGTGGCCGCGATTTGCTTCTCCGCCGCCAAATTCTCCTTGAGGTCCTGGCTATACTGCGTGCGTCGTGTCTTAGGCCGGCGCTTATTTGGTGGAGGGGTATTTTGGTGGGAGGTGTCGCACTCGCGCCGGCAGTCGGGGCATGTGGGATGTGGAAGGAGGATGAGGATGGGGGTCGGGTGTGGATTACCTGCCTAGATAGGTGAGGCCGAGCAGCGTGAAGGAGGGTCGCCGGCGAGGAGGCAGCGGCGCTGCAAGCAAGGAGTGAAGGTTTCAAATTGGGAAGGAAGGTGAAAAGGGGGGAAATGTGGCTTTTGGTAAGGGGGAGGGGCGGGGAGGTAGATATTTCCACGGAAGCCAAAAATTTGGAATCGCTTCAGACAAAAAAACTGTCGCGCAAAGTGTCATCAGACACGGTCCTTTATTCAGACACGGTCCGAAGATATTTTGTGTTGCATCTCACACGGTTGGTTATAATAAACTATGTGGGATCTACTTCATTTTTGGTCTTGATTTGAATTACATAATGGGGTCAAAGCGGCCATGGACGGTGTTTGAATTGCTAGACCTTTTATCTGAAGTGATCATAAAAGAATTGGAATTATTCAGGGTTCGTTTGGACATTTTTATGCATTAAGTGAGTTTTCAATGCATTTATGTGCATAATTCAAATCTAAACTACATGCGCATGCTCCAGTGCATATAAATTGGTTGAAAAATCATTTGTCCTTGGGTGCATGCTTAGGTCTCATGCAAGAAATGGGAATGAATTTCAAACACCATGGCACCGTTGATTGCCAGCAAAACAATGAGATGCCTGGTTTTTAAATTCTAGTAAATCCAAAACTCGTCTGAAATTCATGAAACTTGGCATGCTATCATGGAGCGGCATCAACATGTCGCAGTACAAATTTTGTCCCATTTGGGGCAGGTTTGGGTATATGCTTCTCACAGACCGGAGCTTCTCACAACAAGCATGATGGTTTTCGATAGGGAACGTCCCACCTTTGGGGACGAAACGATATCCATTGCCTCTTATTCCTTTCAAGTTTTTTTTGTCGTGTCAACATAGAACAACAAGACTGTTGTGTGAATTTTTGTGATTTTTCGGGGTTCATTTTGACATTTTTATGCATTAAGTGAGTTTTCAATGCATTTATATCCATAATTCAAATTTGAACTACATGCGCATGCTCCAGTGCATATAAATTGGTTGAAAAATCAAATCTTTGCCCTTGGGTGCATGCTTAGGTCCCATGCAAGAAATGGGAATGAATTTCAAACACCATGGCACCGTTGATTGCCGGCAAAACATTGAGATGCCTGGTTTTTAAATTCTAGTAAATCCAAAACTCGTCTGAAATTCATGAAACTTGGCATGCTATCATGGAGCGGCATCAACATGTTGTGGTACAAATTTTGCCCCATTTGGGGCAGGTTTGGGTAGATGCTTCTCACAAACCCAAGCTTCTCACAACAAGCATAATGGTTTTCGATAGGGAATGTCCCACCTTTGGGGACGAAACGATATACATTGCCTCTTATTGCTTTCAAGTTTTTTTCTCGTGTCAACATAGAACAACAGGAGTGTTGTGTGATTTTTTGTAACTTTTTGGGGTTCGTTTGGACATTTTTACGCATTAAGTGAGTTTTCAATGCATTTATGTGCATAATTCAAATTTGAACTACATGCGCATGCTCCAGTGCATATAAATTGGTTGAAAAATCAAATCTTTGTTCTTGGGTGCATGCTTAGGGCCCATGCAAGAAATGGGAATGAATTTCAAACACCATGGCACCGTTGATTGCCGGCAAAACATTGAGATGCCTGGTTTTTAAATTCTAGTAAATCCAAAACTCGTCTAAAATTCATGAAATTGGCATGCTAATCATGGAAGGGCACCCGACATGCTGTGATATTTTTCATGTCCATTTTGAGAGAAGGCGCACTCGAATAATGACAGCCAACAAAGGCATTTTGAAAAAAAATAGCTGCCACTTTAATATCTGAAAACGTTTGTATAATTCAAACCGTGTGCATTCGGTTAACCATTCGTGACCACGTGCTTGGTTTTAATGGCTATAGGAGGTGCCGTGTGGACAGCTGCTTGACTGAAGAGGCGTGCGAGCGCAGTCCGGTGTGCAGGCTCACCGGGAAGCGTACAAGTTTCAACGCAGGATCTGTGCATCTCTTCAACGCAAATGGTTCAGATTACGGTATGCAAATTAAAGCCAGACTTCGGCGCTAAGCCAAGAGACACTGCGATTTGTCAAAATATGCAGCTAAAAATCAATCACTATCTATTTTTTGCAACTAAAATTCAGTAATTAAGCATAGATTTCATTCATACTAGAGATTAAGCAGTCGTTCTCACCGGGAAGCGAGACAGCCTTGGACCGCCGCCCGCCTCGCTCCCACTGGTCTATATTAATGGCTGCGCCGAGCGACCGCACCCCCCATCCTCGCCACACACACAATTCCTCTCTCTCCGCCCGCATCCTTCGGCCGCTCTAAGTCCTCAAAGTCGTCAGTGTACGAGGATGCCGCCGAAGCGCCCCATCGGAGGGAGTGGCGACGCCGGGGCTGCTGAAGCACCGGAGCACGGCGTGAATATGGAGATAGAGGTTCCCATCCCCGCGACGAGGTGGAGAACAAGGCTGCCAACAAGCGGAGCGGGTCGAGAAAAGAACCGCAAGCGACTCCAGCAGGCCAGACTTCGTATCAACAACCTGTGATAGGTTGATATCCACTCTCATGCCAATCAAGGAAATCGGGCTTCGCCAGCCGCCGTTTCCCCGGACAGTGGCACGCCTAGGGCGGTCCTGCACCTGCCCTGTCGACCTGCCCCCTGCGGTGTTGTATTTAGTTGTAGTTCGTGGGTTTTTTTTCCACGCCCACAAGCTCTGCCATGGCTATCGCCAAAGCTTGGATGCGTTCTCCCAGATCCTCGGCAGTCACCATGGCCCAATCAAAGGCCTTATCGCGGGCAAGTTCTGTTCCAATGGCAAGGAGCGAGCCAAGCTTGACGAGTGGTTCCGATCCCGCGCCATAGATCAGCTCGAGAAGCTAAGTTATAATGATGGGCATATGAGCTTGCTGCCAACGTCCGCGCTCCGCTTCGCGCCACGCTGCGCCTCGCCAAGTTCATGAACTGCCATCCCCCTTAATGACGCGCCGCTCTTTTTCTACCACGACTGAAGCACCTCGAGCTCGTCTGTTTGCATCCCAAAGGATGACATGGAGCGCCTGCTCCGCGGCTGTACTGCACTCGAGTTCCTTCGTCTTCAGCGATGAATTGGTCGAGTACCTTGCACATCACCTCCAGGACTCTCCGCACTATTGACTATTTATGTGTGTTGCTGGTGCTGCAACAAGAGATCACAAAAGGTGGACCACAATATGGTCATCCAGGACACACCTTCACTTGAGAGATTACTTGTAGTTGATCAACAAGGTCCAACAAGAATCAATGTCATTTCTGCCGAAATTGAAAGTGGTGGGCTACTCGTCTGTCAAATACTACAACTTTCAGGTACAACAGTCGCCTTATATACCTCTCCTTCTTGATATCAATGTTATAACTAGTTTTGAAGATGTATGTTCGTCTGTCATCCAGCGAAGCTTCACCCAGACTCTAGGCACAGTGAAGGTCTTGGCACTAGAATATATGTCGTCCCCAACCTGGACCAAGTTTTTAGTTGCCTGAGATGCTTTCCGTGCCTGAAGAAGCTGTATATCGAGGTGATGTTCCTTTCCTGTTAAATGTTAACCATAAGGGAGTTCAATTTTTTGCACCTTTTCCCAAGTTTACAATGACTATGTACTACGATTTCTGAAGGAATTTTGGAGGATTTTAGGACATACACCCCCACCCCATATTGGTTGCTTCATTCATATGGTTACAATCGTCCATAAGCATTTCTCCTTTGATTCATCTGTACTAGTTTTCTTAGGGAATTTTTCATCCAATCCAACCTCTTGTGAAGAAGGCTACATGTTTCTAGATTGTAATCAAATTAATGCCCATGTTAATCATGACAAACGAAGATGGCACGTTGGTGCATTTTACAAATCCTGCAAACCAAATGGGTGTGTAGCATGTTCAAAACTGCATGTAGGCACTAACACTTCTCTTCTTTTGCAGTGCATATTAGGCCCGGTGGAAGATGTTGATAACGACAATCACATCGAATGCCTGGATCTGCATCTCTCAAATATTACTTTGAACTCCTACCGAGGGACCCCACCGGAGATTACACTCGCCATGTTCTTTCTTGCCAGAGCAAAGGTGCTGAGGGTACTGAGGTTGAACACGCATTTAATTAGGAAAGATCAATGGTATGATTATCAGAGGCGGCTGGTACTGCGGAATGGAAGTGCCTCCAAAAATGCCAAACTTCGTATTGGAAGAGCATATGGCAAAGCAATTGGAAGTTATTGTGTCAAACCCATACATGACTTGTCAGCGGCTGATCCCTTTTCAGAAATGACGCAGCTTGCAATGTTTGAATTTGGGCGTTGTAATCTTTGAACTTGAACCTTGCAATATTTATGGTATTTGTTATATTGAACCATTTCTGTTCTCTTGTCTCAACGCAAACTATTCATCCGGGTGAACCGCATGTCGTACATCGCAAACACCTTGATCTAGCTGACCGTTTCTTTTGTGTTCCCTATTCACAAAGAGTTCATCCGAGTGAACCATATGATGGACATCGCACACACCTTCATTAGGCTACCCGTTTCTTTTGTTCCGCCTCATCGCAAACGGTTCATGCGAGTGAACTGTATGTTGTACATCGCACTGATACGTCTCCGTCGTATCTATAATTTTTGATTGTTCCATGCCAATATTATTCAACTTTCATATACTTTTTGGCAACTTTTTATATTATTTTTGGGACTAACATATTGATCCAGTGCCCAGTGCCAGTTCCTGTCTGTTGCATGTTTTTGGTTTCGCAGAATATCCATATCAAACGGAGTCCAAACGGGATAAAAACGGACGGAGCTTATTTTTGGAAAATATGGAAAATTCGGAAGGAAAATCAACGCGAACCAGTGCCCGAGGTGGTCACGAGGCAGGGGGCGCCCCCCCTGGTCGCGCCCCTACCCTCGTGAGCCCACCGTAAGGCGGTTGACGCTCTTCTTTTGCCGCAAGAAAGCTAATATTCGAAAAAAATCACGGCGAAGGTTTCAGGCCAATCGGAGTTACGGATCTCCATATATATACGAAACGGTGAAACAGAGCCAGAAAAGAACGCAGAACCAGAGAGAAACAGAGAGATAGATCCAATCTCGGAGGGGCTCTCGCCCCTCCCATGCCATGGAGGCCAAGGACCAGAGGGGAAACCCTTCTCCCATCTAGGGAGGAGGTCAAGGAAGAAAGGAAGAAGGGGTCCCCCCCCTCTCCTCCGGTGGCGCCGGAACGCCGCCGGCCATCATCATCATCACCGCGATCTACACCAACACCTCCGCCATCTTCACCAACATCTCCATCACCTTCCCCCCTCTATCTATACAGCGGTCCACTCTCCCAACCCGCTGTACCCTCTACTTGAACATGGTGCTTTATGCTTCATCATTATTATCCAATGATGTGTTGCCATCCTATGATGTCTGAGTAGATTTTCGTTGTCCTATCGGTGGTTGATGAATTGCTATGATTGATTTAATTTGCTTGTGGTTATGTTTTGTCCTTTGGTGCCCATCATATGAGCGCGCGCGTGGATCACACCATAGGGTTAGTTGTATGTTGATAGGACTATGTATTGGAGGGCAAGAGTGACAGAAGCTTCAACCTAGCATAGAAATTGATGCATACGGGATTGAAGGGGGACCGATATATCTTAATGCTATGGTTGGGTTTTACCTTAATGAACATTAGTAGTTGCGGATGCTTGCTAATAGTTCCAATCATAAGTGCATAGAATTCCAAGTCAGGGATGACATGCTAGCAGTGGCCTCTCCCACATAATACTTGCTATCGGTCTAGTAAAGTAGTCAATTGCTTAGGGGCAATTTCGCAACTCCTGCCACCACTTTTCCACACTCGCTATATTTACTTTTATTGTTTCTTATCTAAACAGCCCCTACTTTTCATTTATGTACTCTTTACTATCTTGCAAACCTATCCAACAACACCTACAAAGTACTTCTAGTTTCATACTTGTTCTAGGTAAAGCGAACGTTCAAGCGTGCGTAGAGTTGTATCGGTGGTCGATAGAACTTGAGGGAATATTTGTTCTACCTTTAGCTCCTCGTTGGGTTCGACACTCTTACTTATCGAAAACTGTTGCGATCCCCTATACTTGTGGGTTATCAAGACCTTTTTCTGGCCGTTGCCGGGGAGCAATAGCGTGGGGTGAATATTCTCGTGTGTGCTTGTTTGCTTTATCACTAAGTAATTTTTATTTGCTGTTCTTAGTTGTTCTCTATCTTTAGTTATGGATATGGAACGAAAATACCAAAAAAATTAGGTGTACTTTCTGCTCATGGAGATGGGGAACCTCCTAAAACCCTCGATGCTGGTTATGTGAAAGATATTATGTACTACTTTAATAATCCTGAGAAAACCCCATTCAATTATGTAATGGGAGTAACGTTGGATCAACGTGAATACTTTAGGGATTATCGCTTGACACAAAAAGGGAAACTATTATGGGATCAAATTTATATATTGAAGTGGTATGCTAGACAACTATGCTGATATGATTATACTTGTTGCTCTAGGATGAATTCTCCACACCTCCCCTTTTCATGCAAATTTAATGATAATGAAACCTTGGCTTCTTATGCTAGAGGTATATATGATTACTATGATGTGGAACAAATAGAAGAATTTGTTGCTTTTATGGGTGCTTATGAAATTGAATCTATGTTTAAAGAGTTTGATGATATTGATGATGCTTGTTATAGATCTGAAAATTTAGCTATCCTCAAATATTGCTATGAGAATTATGAATACAATTATGAAATTAATGCACTTATTAAGAAAGTCTCCGCTTGTCCAAGAAGAGACTAATATTTTGCAGGAATCTATGGAAGAAGAAGTTGATGACACTGTGAGCTCATTGGATGAAAAAGATGAGGAGGAGAGCGAAGAACAAAAGGAGGAAGAGCGGATTGATCACCCGTGCCCACCTTCTAATGAGAGTAACTCTTCAACTCATACATTGTTTAATTCCCCTTCGTGCTTACCGAAGGATGATTGCTATGATGACTGTTATGATCCCTATGATTCTTTTGAAATATCCATTTTTGATGATGCTTGCTATGCTTATGGCCAAGATGCCAATATGAATTATGCTTATGGAGATGAAATTGCTATAGTTCCTTATGTTAAACATGAAATTGTTGCTATTGCACCCACTGCATTGTAACATCCCAAATTTTCAATTTGGAATGTTATACATTAGAGCATCATTGCATATCATATTTTATTTTTCATTTTGTGATCCTAGAAATTCTACGCAACTCAAGGACCCACGGAGAGAGTTGGGGATTTCGTTATTTTCATATTTGAGTTTTCTCAAATTTTGAGAATAGGATCATTTGATTTTATTATTTTATCATCAATTATTTCTATTACAAAAATATGAGAGAGGGAATAAAATGACTTTCCCAAAATAAAGAAATATTGAGGATTTAATAATAAAATCAAATAAGATTTTATTTCGGAGTTTTTCGTTATTTTATTTGAATTTAGGAAAAATGTGCGTTTTTCAAAATTGCATTTAGGCCCCAAATAAATGTTCACCTTGTGCGGCTTGATTTTAGAAGCCGTGAAAATTTATTTTAGAATTTTTGGAGTCCGTTTAGTATTTCTTTTTATTTTTCTTCTGCGCGTAATTATTTAAAAAAACACGAACCGACCTAGGGCCGTGTCCGACTCGGACTCCCGGCCCGTTAGGATATATAAGCCGGGGGGGAGGCCCAGCCCCAGCTAAGCCTAGCCGCCCCAGCCCCTAGCGCCGCCCGCCGCCGCCGCCAGCGCGGTCGCCGCCTACACGCCGCCCGAGGTCCGCCGACACTTCGAATCTCTAGGTTTCGCGGATCATCAGCAAGGAAAGTAACACTTATGATCATACTTTTTTCCTACTACCCAGTTTTATTGCATTAGATCAATCCTCACACATTGCATGATTAGGATCTAATTAAATTGTGGGATGGGAAGTAATTGAGGTAGTACCTATTACCTGATTATTATCAAACCTTTGGGAGTTACTTCTGCGTTTGCTTATTATGCCATGCTATGCTAGTAGACGTGGATTGGGTGAGTGATATCCATGACAGATGTGATTGTTAATTAATGGTTTATCTAAGGTGGCAACTTAAACACACATCTGGGTGGATTGAGGCACCTGGGTATTCCAGAGGACTTGCCTGTTTTATTTTGGACCGCCACCCAGGCTCAAAGGGATCATGAGATTATTCATACTAGAAACTTCCGTGTGCAGCCACAAGCTATTATGGGCTCTGCATAGTTGACTAAGTCGTGCGAACTCTTACAGTGGTAGACTAGCAGATGTAGGGGCTGTAGGTGGTACGGTCTACCCGATCGTAAGGTGCTAAGCGCTTCTGAAAGACTATGTCTCGGTCATCATCCGTCTTCTCAAACACACCATGTAGTGCGAGAAACCAAACGGAGGCGATCGAGTCTTGTGGGGAAAAGTGCGCAAACCTCTGCAGAGTGTAAAACTAATCATGATTAGCCGTGTCCCCGGTTATGGACATCTTGAGTATCTAGTACTTGGATTATCATGTGAATCTCAACATGTTACTCTAAATTAATTTTGTTGGGTTTTTTAATGATGATGCTTAATTGGGATTGAGAATGCTGTCAACCATTCTCAATGTTTAACAAACTACCATGATAGTTAAATAAAATTTATTCCTTTGAAGTAGGGAAAAATTGGCTTTACGCAAAACTGTAACCATAGAGCTTTCCACCAGCCAAATATGCATATAGTATAGCTGTTTCATTCCATTACTCTCTATGTGTTACCTTGCCAGCATATTCCATGTGCTGACCCGTTTTCGGGCTGCACGTTAATGTTGCAGACTTTTCAGACGTACGATTAAGGAGTTTTTAGGTCGTGGTTCTATACTCAGTGATGCCGTTGGAGTTGATGGACTCACTTATCTTCCAAGCCTTCCGCTGTTATCGTTTATTAGATGGCCTTAAGCCATATTTATTGTAATAAGTTCTCTTGAGACACTCGATGTAATAAGTGTGTGATTGCTACTCTGTTATAAATCCTCCGAGTACTGTGTGGTGTCAGCATTACTGATCCAGGGATGACACCGGAGCACAGAGATCAGACTATTTGAGGTCTGGTCGCTACAGAGATGGTATCAGAGCACACGCTGACTGTAGGACACGACCACTAAGCTAAAGACCTAGATCACTCACTCTCTTCTCTTCTGACCTCTCATCTTTTCTACTCTTTAGGATGGCGGATGCAAGGAACAAGTTCACGCAACGGATGAAGATACACCCTTTGGACGTCACTTGAAGGAAGTCACTAGATACCTGAACATAGGAGTACCAAGCTTCACCGGAACCTACAACGCCACTTTACCTGAAGAAGAGCGCTGGATGATTCAAGTTCAAGTTCCAGGAAGGACGTTCATGCCAGTCACTGAGCCCATAGAGTTTTCTTTTGATGCACCAACTTGGAGTCTAGGAAAGAGCATGGCAGCTCACATCGCCATGGGACGCATTGGAGAAGTCTACCGCAATGATCTCAAGGATACTATCTACCAGATTTGTGGGCGCCGAGATGAGCACTGGGAGATGATCAGCACCAGAAAGGATAGATCAATTGCAGCTTTTATCCAGGAGTTAAACCAACACATTCGACGACAGGAGAACCAGATGTGCGCCGACAATAATACCTGAAGAAGGCAAGGACAAGAATCAAGGAACTGGAGGAAGAACTCAAGGCTACACGTGAAGATTATGAAGAAGAAATTGAAGTATTGGTGGATAAGAATGCCGACCTAACAATGAAGATTGGAATATTTATGGGAGGCCCTACACCAGTAGAGGAAGACGAAGAACCCAAGTAGATTAGCCCGGAAGACTACATCATCATCGACGACACAGACTCGGACCCAGACGAAAGCGATGATGACTATGTTGATGAAGCTAGAGCAGATATCATGGAGTCTGCAACGGAAGAATATTTCTAGTAGACCACCTCATCGGTAGTAGTAGTCCACCATGTAAATATATTAGTCCGAGCACTTTTGCGATAGTTAGATCGATTATATGCCCTTGTTTGATTGAATGAAGTGAATTGTTTGATTTTGCCTCATGTGCTTATGGGTAGTGTTTTCTCTTTAGACCCCCTCTATTCTTAACTCTCATCTTTTCTAAACCCTCAGATGCCTCCGAGACGTGACCCCGGATTTACCTTTCCACTGGAGCTCACCCAGTTGATCCAGCAGCAGAACACATTGATGCAGTTGCTAGTCCAGAATCAGAATCAGGGGAACAACAACAACAACCCACCACCACCACCACCACCTGTTGATCATTTAGCCGGTTTTCATAGGCTGAATCCGCCGGTGTTTTCCAGTAGCACCGAGCCCATAGTAGCAGATGACTGGCTCCGCAAGACAGCTAGAGAGTTGACCACAGCAGGATGCACAGATGCGGAGAAGGTGAAGTTTGCCGCACATCAACTTGAAGGACCCGCAGCATCATGGTGGGAGAATTTCACAGCCACTTTCCCTGTCGACACTGTCACATGGGACCAGTTTCAGCAGGCTTTTCGTACTGCACATTGAAAGTGCGTTATATCGACTAGAGGGGGGGGTGAATAGGCGATTTTTATGGAAGTCTTCAAACCGTGGAAGTTTTTAAGACAAACGATAGAAATAAACCTATTACCATGCAGCGGAAGGTAGACTACACTAGGTAAACCATAGTCAAATATTCAATGAAGTGAAAGCACAATGACTAATAGCAGCTAGGTAGTAAGGATCAGGTAGGAAGATATTATGAAGCAAAACAGAACACACAGTCACTCTGTGAAGACAAAAGATAGAGCAATCATACAATGACTTCACAAGGACCAACAGTAAGTAAAGGGAAGGGAAGGATGAAACCAGTGACTAGTTGAAGACAATGATTTGTTGGACTAGTTCCAGTTGCTGTGACAACTGTATGTCTGGTTGGGGTGGCTAGGTATTTAAACCGGAGGACACACGGTCCCGGACACCCAGTCCTGAACACGCAGCTCAGGACACCCAGTCCTCACCGTATTCCCCTTGAGCTAAGGTCACACAGTCCTCGCCCAATCACCCTGGTAAGTCTTCAAGGTAGACTCCCAAACCTTCACAGACTTTGTTCATCGGCGATCCACAATGTCTCTTGGACACTCAGAACGCGACGCCTAACCGGCTGGAGGATTCACAGTCCTCAAGTGTAATAAGTCTTCAGATCACACAGACAAGAAGACTTAAGTGATGCCTAACGCTCTTAGGGTTTGGATGGTTAGGGCTTTATCCTCGCAAGGAATTCTCTCTCAAAGGCTTCGAGGTGGGTTGCTCTCAAACGACAAAAGCCGTACTCTGAATCTGAGCAGCCAACCGTTTATGGTTGTAGGGGGTGGGCTATTTATAGCCACTAAGCAACCCAACCTGATTTGTTTGAAATGACCCTGGGTCACTAAGGAACTGACACGTGTTCCAACGGTCAGATTTCAAACTCACATGGCAACTTTACTTGGGCTACAAGCAAAGCTGACTCGTCCGACTCTGGACAAGATTCGCTCTCATAGTCTTCACTCGAAGACATAGGTTTTGTTTAAGCATCACTTCAGTCATTCTGACTGGTTCTCTTGGACCCCACTTAACAGTACGGTGGTTCCTATGACTCAACAAAGAAGGAAAAGAACTACGAAAGATCTAAGTCTTCGAGCTCCATAGGCTTCATGCGATGTCTTCTCTTGTCATAGTCTTCAATGTGAATATCTTCATATACCACCTTTGACATCAATGTCTTCATACATTTTTAGGGGTCATCTCTGGTAGGAAAACCGAATCAATGAGGGACTTCTACCTGTGTTATCCTGCAATTCTCACAAACACATTAGTTCCTCAACTAGGTTTGTCGTCAATACTCCAAAACCAACTAGGGGTGGCACTAGATGCACTTACAATCTCCCCCTTTTTGGTGATTGATGACAAACTAGTTGAGGTTTTCAACGGGGAATATAATATGTGAAATTGTAAAGGATAAGGAATTGTCTTCATAAGTTGCAAGGGCTCCCCTTGAAGATGTGCATATAAGTAATTTGCTTTTGGAATGTAAATGCACATGGCAGGTTGTGCTTGTGGAGATCCTCTTCAACTTATGATGACAATCCACTATGCATGTGAAGGTATGTGAAGATAATGACATGCATAATGGGAAATGGACGTCTGCAAAATGATCTAAGTGCGGAATTTATCGTCGCACATGCAGAATTTATCATCGCATCACAAGGTGGCAAATAAGTAGCAGACGACCATCGAGTTTAAGTGTTACAAATCAAAGAACCAAATGTATCAAAACGAGAGTTGTAAACACGAAGCAAAATATAAAGCACCCGCCCATATGGACCCACTTGAAGACTATCAAACTCATATGCTTCTCCCCCTTTTGTCAGTAAGGACCAAAAAGGTTCGAAGACATAGAGCATCTACTCGTTCCCATGAAGAGTAGGTGAAGCAGCAGGGTCGTCGGTGGTGTTCGGCGGTGCAGAAGAGCTTGGAGCAGTGTCGAAGCGGGCTGAAGGAGGTGGCGGTGAAGTAGCATCATCTTCATCCTCAATCACTCTGGCATTCACAGTTGCAGCAGAGGAAGAGAACTCAGAGTCTTCAAGAGATGGAGTTCGTCGCAGCACTGCCCTTCGAGGAGGTGTGGAGTCAAACTTGAATCGTTCAGAGAAGCCATCCTCTTGAAGATCATCTTAAGAGAACATTAGCGTCAGCCCTTTCCAGGTGCGTCGACAGGTTTCGTGTGCAACAAAGGCATTCTTGGTGGCAAGATTGCGAATGCGATTAACATCCACCAAGAGGCTTTGCATTTGACGCTTCAGCCAGTCATGATGCCTATCCTGTTTCTGATGAAGAGCCACAAGAAGCTCTCGGTCATTGAGAACACGAGTGCGCTTCTTGGGTCGTTGGGCAATTGTGCTATCAGTGGATTCAGTGAGAGCAGGATGCGGTGCACGTGTAGTGCCAGCCAAAGGATACACACGAGTGACTTCTTCAACTCCTTCAATGTTCTGAGAAAAACTTTGATGCTCCGCATTCTGAAGACTTAGAGGTTCCTTGGCAGGCTTAGGATAAATGGCTTCCACAGACATATGCACATCAGGTAGAAAAATCCGATGATTGCGAGCAGACGGCTGATATGAGATGGCGGAGTGGAGTTTAATCAGCCGCATTATCCATGGAGCGTAGAACTTCAAGCCAAAGAGATCAGAGCCTGATGCAGCAAGTTGGCGGATGAAGAAGTCCTGTGCATTAAAGCATTTGCCATGAAGAATATAGAAGACCAAAGTCTTCATTACACCTTCCAGCTTGGCATGTGGAGAATGTCCTTTGATTGGCCAGAGAGTTCACCTTATGATGTGATAAATAGTCCTTGGCAGATACTCAAGGTCTTCAATGAAGAACTCCTTGGGATATGCAGCATCTTGGGGTAATGGCTTCATCATACTGAGCATCTGACTCATGTTAGGTTCAGGCTGCTGAAAGATGCTCTCAACAGTTTCACTATGAAGCTGACAGCCATGTTCGTAGAGATCTCCAGGAGTGGGCAAACCAGTGAGCTCAATGATGTCAAAGGCTTTGGCTTCGTGATGAACATTTCCTGTCATCCACTCCAGGACCCAAGTCTTCAGATCTTTGTTGTACCCACGGATGTGAAGTGTGGCATAAAATTGGAGCAGCAACTCTTCATTCCAATGCTCTTGGTCGGTGACGAACGGCAGCAATCCAACCTCTTTGAAGCAATCCAAAGCTTCTTCCAGACAGGGTAGACCAGCTATTGCTTCAATGTCAAGACGCTTATGTGGAAAGATGCGACCTTGATTGTATAGAATGCAGGAGTAATAGCTTCGCTGCGGATAGCTCTAGAACCGATCAGATGATATCCTTTCCCTTGAGTAGGGGTTCCTGGAACTATTGAAGAAGGTGTTGTCTGCTTTGAAGCCATTTACATTGAAGGATCCAGGTGCTGATGCAGGACCTGGAAACCTGGGCAATCTGGGAATTGGCTTCTGGACCTGAGGCATGTGCTCAACATGATAGTCGAACTGAGGACCAGCAGCAGGCACAGGAATAGAGGCAGTGGGATCAGTGGCTTTGCTGACTTCTAGTGCTTGAGTTGGTGAAGGCTCCACATTAGCTTCAGCCATGACAGCGTCATTGGCTTCATTGGTGTTAGTGGTGGCAGCCTGGAGATTCTCAACCTCCACTTGACGAGCTGGAGGGTCGGTCACAGTCATGTTCTCCTCGAGAACAGCTTCTTGGTAAGACGGGGTTGTAGCAGCGCTTGGTGTTTCTTCTTCATCGGCTGATGCAGCCGGAATGTCTTCAGCAGCTTTAGCTTCAGACTCAGAGACTGGAGGCCTTGGTCCTTTGTGCAGCCTGCGTAATGCTGGCGACGCCTGTGGAGTTGGAGTTGGCTGGGCCTCAAAGTCTTCTTCCTCTTGTGCTTGTGGGCGATCAGCCCATGATGCATCCTGAGCAATTGGCGTCAGAGGACGACCAATGCTGATGAGTTCGCTGTGCGTTAGCACAGGCGATGATACCTGTTGGTGCTCGAGCTGAGGAAGAACTGCATCATCTTCAACATGGTCATGATGACCAATGTCTTCAGCTTCATGAGCCCCTGTGAAAGCTGGCTCATGGACAGTCAGTTGGTAGTCTTGAGGTTCAGCGTCAGGGTGAACCATGGAGATGGGTTCAACAATCAAGGGCTCTGTGGGAGCAGCCCGTTCCTTCTTGGTCTTCCACTTCTTCTTGGAGGGAGCAGCATCAGAGGCTTCAGGATATTTTCTCTTTCTGGCTTCAGCCTCAGCAGTCCTCGTCTTCTTCAGTTCTGAAGCGGTAGACCTGGCTTTTGGCTTCGAGCCAGTCATGCTAGTTGGGAAGACAATGGGAGCTGCTTCCTGCCTTGGTGCGTCGGGTTCAGCCATAGCGGGTTTCTTCTTCTTCTTTGCAGCCATCCCGGGGTCGATGCCAGGACGCCCAAGGGCCTTGCGCTTCTCAGCCTCATTGTAGGCTTGCACACACTTGTCAGCCAGGACCTTCATGCACTCACGAGAACCTTGAGCTTCTGCATGTTTCTTGAGAAAGGCTTCTTTGAGCTCATGCAGCATAATCTTGAAGTTCTTCACCTCTTACACACTGAGCTTTTCCATATGCTTCTTGAACTGAGATTTCTCAAAGTCAATCTTTTGCTTCAGTTCAACTATGCGCTGGGCGATAGCTAGCTCTGAAGCAATGGCGCCATGGAAGGCGACACCGAGGACAATGGGTAGTTGCAGATCTTCGAAGCTGATGTTGGGCATGTCAAACCATTCATCAATGAAGTTGTGGATGATTGCCACGTCAAAGAGAGGCAGATTATTGAAGATTTCTGCTTCTTCTTTGCTCTTGATCAGTTGCTCAAGAGCATCATCTGCAAGATCTTCATCACTTGCCAGATCAATGGCATCATTACACAGAACAGCAGCAGCTGTCAGTTCTTGGCCGGTGTGTGGCAGAGGCATCTTGACCTTCTGGGGCTTGGAGATGCGTGACAAATCTTCAGACTGCACACTGTCTTCAGGAGGTGCAGTTGCCAGTGGCTTCGCCCGTGAGAGTTTTG
Source organism: Triticum urartu (assembly GCF_003073215.2). Lineage (NCBI taxonomy): Eukaryota > Viridiplantae > Streptophyta > Magnoliopsida > Poales > Poaceae > Triticum > Triticum urartu. The sequence goes on along the minus strand of NC_053027.1, from coordinate 413,894,455 downwards.
GAGCAGAGGCAGGCTTTGAAGCTTTAGGCTGCTTCTTTGGCTTCGGCGCTGCAGGCGCTTCATCTGATTCAGCGTCATCTGCAGGCTCATTCACGGCTGTCCCTTGAACCAAGATATGGGTGATGAGACCTTCAAGGTTGTAGAAAGGACCGACGACATTGGGTTCTGCATCTCCTGTGCCGTCAGCCCTTGGAGCAGAAGGACCAGGGTTGAAGTCTAGTCCCAATGACTTCTTGTTCTGCTTTGCTGAGTTCTGGGCAAACTAGAAGTTGCGCTTGAACAAAATGTCGTCATGACACCATAGTAGTGACAATGAGTGTGCATCTGCAGGCTGTGGCCCACGGACCATGCAGGTATAGAAGCCTTGTTCAATGGCTTCATCTCTGGACCTGGGTTGAAGATTTTTGTATAGGATGTCTCCCCATGGTCGCTTGATGGCATTCTTTTCAGCATATTCCTTTATCACAAATCTGTACTTGAACCACTGTTCTGCCCAATATCTTCGAATCCACTGGATTCAGGTCTTGCGCTGATTATAATCCTCTTCAGGATCTGTCTTGTAAAGTTCTGAGAGGTCATCAGGCAGATCTCTTGATGTTCCGCCACGATGCTGTCTACCTCCCTTCCTTGCAGATTTCTCTGAAGCCATGAATTTTAAACTGAAAGGCTTCAATACGTTCAAAGGCTTCAAAGGTTTTTGCTTGCTGGACAAATAGGAACTGGCTTCGGGAGAATTTAAATGATGCTGTAAGAATTCTGCAAATGAATGCAGACTATGAGAACCAAGGGATTCTCCCACGGACATGTACCTGTGACAGCATTAAGGTGCGAGGGAATGGGAAGAGGTCATATGCATTCTCAGAAGATTTTGAAGATAAATCAGTTTAGAAGACATTGACCTCATCGTGCGAAGACATTCACTCATAGATAAGGAGTTGGTTCCAGATTTGTACGAATCCACGGATCAGTACAAGTGAGGAATCTAACTACTTTGTGAAGCATAAGTGAATATACTAGGCATGTTATGAGATGTAGTATGAAAGATATCCAACTTGTGTGAATGGAAACTGCTTGTGGTAGAAAATGATAGAGCTAAAGGATCAACGGGGCCGTAAAAAGGAAGTTTTATTTACCACACGAAGAACTGCTAGACGGAGTGGAAAAGGAGGCCGAGCAGTTCGATCTTCCATGCCCTAACTTGGCGACGGAGGACACCTACGGTGACGGTGGAGAGGACGATGTCCGCGGTCGGCGTGAAGACGGCGTCGGAGAGGTTGCGGCAGCGAAGCGCTTCGTCGCTGGCGTCGTTGAGGGCTAGCGGTGGCGCTAGGGTTCGTGGGAGAGTGGAAGAAGAGATAATGACTGTGGTGAGGCGTGTATTTATAGGTACAGGGGTGGCACTGCGTTATTACACAGGTGCCCCTGGTGATTCACATCTGAGGGACACGTGGCCGTCATGCAGCATATCGGGGGTTGTTCCACGTCCCATGCACGCCTGGATTGTCGGGTGGTCGTTCCCACTTCTCCGGGTTTCAGGTGAAGGAATGAGCATTGAAAACGGACTTAATGTTTGTCTCTGTATCTTCTGCTGACAAGGACGCAGAGAAGACATTCGACAGTTTCAATAGAATGCATATGATTTGGAGAGATAGAGTTTGAGATAGAAAGCATAGAGAGGTTAGGGTCCGATCACATTCACTTAGTTCAAAAGATTCAACAAGAAGACATAGCTATAAGTGAATGCTGTAGAGGACAGACCACTACTATATATATAATCAACAAAGTGAAGATAATCATGAAGACATGTTGAGATTGAAGCCAAACCAAATGTGAATACATAGCAAATGTAACGCCATGAGTGAAACACTTCAAACAGAACCTTTGGTGGTGGCGTTACCCACCGTATAGGAAGTATTAGACCCAGACACGGCGCACAATTATCGTGGCGCTCCGATGTCAAATTCCACATTAATGTATTCACACTTAGAATGTATGTCTTCATTTATGGAAGATATACTTTACTTCGTGTGTTGCACATCTAAGTCATCAATATGCATAAGTGTTAGGATGTGTGCCCGATCACATGACATTTGAGGATTCCAAGATATTTAGCTCACACCGTAACTTGCAAAATCTGTTCTCATCCAAGGGCTTGGTGAAGATATCTACCAATTTCTCTTCAGTGTTGACGTGTATGATTTCAATATCTTCCTTCACAACATGATCTCTGAGAAAGTGATAATGAATTTCAATGTGCTTTGTCTTCGAGTGCTGAACTAGGTTGTTGGCAATCTTGATGGCGCTTTCGTTGTCACAGTAGAGTGGCACTTGCTTCAGATGAATGCCATAGTCCTTGAGTGTTTGCTTCATCCACAGAAGCTGAGCGCAGCAAGATCCAGCAGCAATGTATTCAGATTCAGCAGTGGAGAGAGATACACAGTTCTGCTTCTTTGAAGACCAACATACAAGTGATCGTCCCAGAAAATGACATGTGCCTGATGTAGACTTGCGATCCACCTTGTCACCAGCATAATCAGCATCCGAGAATCCAACCAGATCAAACTCTGAGCCCTTTGGATACCATAATCCTAGAGTTGGGGTGTGAGCCAAATATCGAAGAATTCGCTTCACAGCTAAGTGATGCGACTCCTTTGGTGCCGCTTGAAACCAAGCACACATGCAAACACTAAGCCTAATATCTGTCCTAGATGCACATAGATAAAGCAAAGAACCAATCATGGAGCGGTATACCTTTTGATTGAACTCTTTACGATTCTCGTCAGGACCCAGATGATGCTTGGCTGGCATTGGCGTCGTGAAGCCTTTGTAGTCTTGCATACCGAACTTCTTCAGGCAATCTTTGAGATACTTCTCTTGAGATATGAAGATGTCATTGCGTTGCTGTCGTATTTGAAGACCGAGGAAGAACTTCAGCTCTCCCATCATGGACATCTGATATTGCTCTTGCATCATATATCCAAACTCTTCACTGTACTTCTGATTGGTGCAGCCGAAGATAATGTCATCCACATATATTTGGCACACAAACAGTTCACCATCATATGTCTTCGTGAAGAGAGTGGGGTCGAGGGAACCAGGTATGAAGCCTTTGCTCTTCATGAAGTATTTGAGTGTGTCATACCAGGCCCGAGGGGCTTGTTTGAGGCCATACAGTGCCTTGTTGAGCTTGTATACCATGTCAGGATGTTTTGGATCTTCAAAGCCAGGCGGTTGTGCAACATACACTTCTTCTTCAATCTTGCCACTGAGAAAGGCGCTCTTCACATCCAGTTGATATAGAAGTATGTTATGATGATTTGCATAGGCCAGCAGTATGCGTATGGCTTCAAGTCTAGCCACAGGAGCAAATGTTTCATCGAAGTCAATGCCTTCCACTTGAGTATATCCTTGAGCAAGGAGATGAGCTTTGTTTCTAACAACTTGACCATGCTCATCTTGCTTGTTGCGGTATATCCATTTGGTGCCTATTATGTTGTGCTTCCGAGGATCAGGACGCTTAACCAGTTCCCATACAATATTCAGCTCAAACTGTTGAAGCTCTTCTTGCATAGCTTTAATCCATTCAGGTTCCATGAAGGCTTCTTCAACTTTCTTGGGTTCTGTTATTGAGACGAATGCGAAGTGCCCACATAAATTTGCTAGCTGAGTTTCCCTTGAACGAGTGAGCGGACCGGGTGCATTGATGCTATCAATTATTCTCTCAATCTGCACTTCATTGGCAACACGAGGATGTACATGGCGAAGATTTTTCTCTTGCTGATCATTGTCGTTGTTAGAGGGAATGTCTTCAGGCTGAGCATTGTCTTCAGGTTGATCAGGTGCGGAGATGATAAGTTCTTCTTCAGGTTGAGCTTCAGAAGGTATGATTTCTCCAGTTCCCATTAGCTTGATTGATTCACTGGATGGAACTGCATCTAGCACATTTGGCAGGTGCTCTCTTTGTGAACCGTTAGTCTCATCGAACCGCACATCCACTATTAAGACCACTTTATAATGAAAGAGATTGAAGACTCTGTAGGAGTGCGAATCCTTTCCATATCCAAGCATAAAACCCTCATGTGCTTTTGGTGCAAATTTTGAAGTGTGATGTGGATCCTTGATCCAACACCTGGCGCCAAATACTCTGAAGTAACTGACATTTGGCTTCTTGCCAGTAAGGAGCTCATAAGATGTCTTGTTCAGAAGCTTGTGAAGATAAACACGATTGATTGTATGGCATGCAATATCAATGGCTTCAGGCCAGAATTTTCTTGGAGTCTTGTATTCATCAAGCATCTTTCGGGCCATCTCAATGAGTGTTCTGTTCTTGCGTTCGACTACGCCATTCTGCTGTGGCGTGTACGGGGCTGAGAATTCATGTGTGATGCCCAAGGTATCAAGATATGTATCAAGGCCAGTGTTCTTGAATTCAGTGCCATTGTCACTTCTGATGTGCTTTATCTTGGCGCCATAGTTGTTCATTGCTCGATTGGCGAAGCGTCTGAAGACATCCTGCACCTCAGTCTTGTAGAGGATTATGTGCACCCAAGTATATCTAGAATAATCATCAACAATGACAAAGCCATAGAGACAAGCAGTAGTAGTAAGAGTTGAGTAATGAGTGGGACTGAAAAGATCCATGTGGAGCAGTTCGAAGGGTCGAGTAGTAGTCATGATTGTCTTCGAGGGATGTTTGGCCCTCGTCATCTTTCCTACTTCACAGGCACCGCATAAGTGATCTTTCTTGAACTTGATGCCCTCGATGCCTGTGACATGCTTCTTCTTTGCAAGGGTGTGGAGGTTCCTCATGCCAGCATGCCCTAGCCTTCAATGCCAGAGCCAGCATTCTGAAGCTTTTGCTAGAAGACATATGGCAAGCTGTGGTCCTGCTGAGAAATGTACCACGTACAAATCATCTTTCCGATACCCTTCAAACACTAGAGACTTGTCAGATTCCATTAGAACAAGGCAACGATATTTTCCAAATATTATGATCATGTTCAAATCGCAAAGCATTGAGACAGACATTAAGTTAAAGCCAAGGGATTCAACAAGCATGACTTTATCCATGTGTTGATCCTTTGAGATTGCAACTCTACCTAGACCCAATACCTTACTTTTACAAGTGTCAGCAAATGTGATGTGACTCTTGTCGGATGAATGTAAGGTTGATTCCATAAGAAGGCTTCTTTTACCAGTCATGTGGTTGGTACACCCAGTATCAATAATCCATTCTGAAGACGCTGGTGTCGTACCCTATAGTGCAGTTAGGGGGATAGGCTTCACGAAGAGAATTGTGAAGCAAAAACATCTGACGAACCAGTGGGTTATGAAAGCTTAGATCCAGATTAGGACTGATAGGGAGAGTAGCAAGCGATTCAGGAACGAAGTACATAGTAAGACCATTCAGGCATTTGATGTTGCGCGCTACAAGCTGTTTAAGGTCCCCAGCAATAGCGTTAGAAGATTTTGGTTTTCTGCTGGAGACCTTTCCCTGCAAAAGAGAGTTAAGCTTTCTTAGCCACCCACATCTTCAAGGGTGGCTTAGAAGCGATAAGTCTAAGTGCAGCGTCTGAGAACTTTTGCTTTGGAGCCCTAGCAAAAAGTCTTGCAGGCGGACAATAATACTCATAAGAATAAGCAGAATAGTTTTTGGCCTTATGAACATGGCGGTTCGATGAACCGCGCTCATATTCATAGGCCTGAGTATGGTTTCCCTGCAAAACATTTGCGTTAGTGCGACTCAGGTGAGTCCTCTGTCTGTATGAAGCCTTTGGACCATATGAAGCCTGTGGTCTGGGGTTTGTCTTCTTCACCTGAGGTGTCATGATGACATTCACAGGAAGATTTTGCAAACACTTTTTCTGCACCCAGATCTTCTTCATAGGCGGCCCATTCCTGCAGTTAGTACCAATATACCTGGCAAACAATTCACCATTCTGATTCTTAAACAGTTTATAGTTTGCATCAAAGGATTCATCAATGACAATGGGGTTAGCACAAGTGAAGCCAGATAGATTGGATGGATCTGCTGAAGGTTCCTTTGCAGCAACCCATGTGGTTTTGGGGTACTGCTCAAGTTTCCAGTAAGAGCCATCAGCATTCATCTTCCTTACGAACCCAATACCCTCTTTCCTCGGGTTTCGGTTCAGAATCTGCCTTTTGAGGACATCACATAGTGTCTGATGCCCTTTAAGACTTTTGTACATCCCTGTTTCTAGCAATGTCTTCAACCTAGCATTCTCATCAGCAATAGCAGTGGTATCCTTAGCAGAGGGGTTAGTTACCACATCAACAGTTGAAGATATTTCAACAGTAGCAGCAGTAGAACATTCAGCAACAGAAGTAGCATTATCACTCTCAATGCATTTAAGACATGGTGGTTCAAATCCTTCCTGAGCGGAACTGATCTGTTCGTCGCGAAGTGACTCGTTTTCCTTTTGAAGATCTTCATGAGCCGCTCTCAATTTCTCAAGATCTTGCTTCCTTTGAAGATAATCATAGGAAAGCTTTTCATGAGTTGTTGAGAGCGTTTCATGACGATTTTCAAGTTCCTAATACTTAACGTGAAGATTTTTTATGTCTTCAATTAAGGACTCAGATCGAGTCATTTCAGCACCTAACAGATCATCGCTTTTGTCTAACAGTTTTTGAATATGTTCCATAGCTTTCTGTTGTTCAGTTGCAATTTTAGCAAGTGTTTTGTAGCTGGGTCTTGAACCACAATCAGAGTCATCTTCACTAGATGTTTGATAGTGAGTAGTGCGTGTGTTTACCTTGGCACCGCGTGCCATGAAGCAGTAGGTAGGAGCAAAGTAGTTCTTGTCATTTGCATCGGTGTCGGTGATGAAGTCATTGTCTTCGGTGTTGAAGATGGACTTGGCAACGTATGCTGTAGCCAGACTTGCAACGCCAGAATCGGACTCCTCCTTAGACTCCACCTCCGCCTCCTCAGAAGCGGACTCCTCCTCTGAATCCATTTCCTTGCCAACAAACGCATGTGCCTTGCCAGATGAGCACTTCTTGTGTGACGAAGACTTTGAGGAAGACTTGGAAGAAGACTTTGAGTATTTCTTCTTCTTGTTGTCGTCAGAGTCATATTCCTTGCTCTTCTTCTTCTTTTTGTTCTCATTGTCCCACTGCGGACACTCAAAGATGAAGTGGCCAGTTTTCTTGCACTTGTGGCATGTTTTCTTCTTGTAGTCATGAGCAGAAGCTTCATCATTCCTTGAGCTTGATCGTGAAGATTTCCTGAAGCCTTTCTTCTTGGTGAATTTTTGGAACTTCTTCACAAGCATAGCAAGTTCCTTTCCAATGTCTTCAGAGTCATCAGAACTGCTGTCAGATTCTTCTTCAGATGAGGAGACAGCTTTTGCCTTGAATGCACGAGTTCGCCCATAGTTTGGACCGTAGATATCTCTTTTCTCAGAAAGCTGAAACTCATGTGTGTTGAGCCTCTCAAGTATGTCAGACGGATCGAGTGTCTTGAAATCAGGACGTTCTTGAATCATCAGGGCTAGGGTGTCAAACGAGCTGTCAAGTGATCTCAGTAGTGTCTTGACGACTTCATGCTTGGTGATCTCAGTAGCGCCGAGGGCTTGAAGCTCATTTGTGATGTCAGTGAGTCGATCAAATGTGATCTGGACATTCTCATTGTCATTTTGCTTGAAGTGGTTGAAGAGGTTGCGAAGGACACTGATTCTCTGATCTCTCTGGGTTGAGACGCCTTCGTTGACCTTGGAGAGCCATTCCCAGACTAGCTTAGATGTTTCCAAAGCACTCACACGGCCATACTGTCCTTTGGTCAGATGACCACAGATGATATTCTTGGCAGTAGAGTCCAGTTGAATGAACTTCTTGACATCAGCAGCAGTGTCACCTTCTCCAGCCTTGGGAACGCCGTTCTTGATGACATACCATAGGTCGACGTCAATGGCTTCAAGATGCATGCGCATCTTATTCTTCCAGTAGGGATATTCAGTTCCATCGAAGACGGGGCACGCAGCGGAGACTTTGATTATCCCTGCAGTCGACATAGCTAAAACTCCAGGTGGTTAAACCGAATGACACGGAACAAGGGAGTACCTTGCTCTGATACCAATTGAAAGTGCGTTATATCGACTAGAGGGGGGGTGAATAGGCGATTTTTATGAAAGTCTTCAAACCGTGGAAGTTTTGAAGACAAACGATAGAAATAAACCTATTACCATGCAGCGGAAGGTAGACTACACTAGGTAAACCATAGTCAAATATTCAATGAAGTGAAAGCACAATGACTAATAGCAGCTAGGTAGTAAGGATCAGGTAGGAAGATATTATGAAGCCAAACAGAACACGCAGTCACTCTGTAAAGACAAAAGATAGAGCAATCATACAATGACTTCACAAGGACCAACATTAAGTAAAGGTAAGGGAAGGATGAAACCAGTGACTAGTTGAAGACAATGATTTGTTGGACCAGTTCCAGTTGCTGTGACAACTGTACGTCTGGTTGGGGCGGCTAGGTATTTAAACCTGAGGACACACAGTCCCGGACACCCAGTCCTGAACACGCAGCTCAGGACACCCAGTCCTCACCGTATTCCCCTTGAGCTAAGGTCACACAGTCCTTGCCCAATCACTCTGGTAAGTCTTCAAGGTAGACTCCCAAACCTTCACAGACTTCATTCACCGGCGATCCACAATGTCTCTTGGACGCTCAGAACGCGACGCCTAACCGGCTGGAGGATTCACAGTCCTCAAGTGTAATAAGTCTTCAGATCACACAGACAAGAAGACTTAAGTGATTCCTAACGCTCTTAGGCTTTGGGTGGTTAGGGCTTTATCCTCGCAAGGAATTCTCTCTCAAAGGCTTCAAGGTGGGTTGCTCTCAAATGACAAAAGCCGTACTCTGAATCTAAGCAGCCAACCGTTTATGGTTGTAGGGGGTGGGCTATTTATAGCCACTAGGCAACCCGACCTGATTTGTCTGAAATGACCCTGGGTCACTAAGGAACTGACACGTGTTCCAACGGTCAGATTTCAAACTCACACGGCAACTTTACTTGGGCTACAAGCAAAGCTGACTCGTCCGACTCTGGACAAGATTCGCTCTCATAGTCTTCACTCGAAGACATAGGTTTTGTTTAAGCATCACTTCAGTCATTCTGACTGGTTCTCTTGGACCCCACTTAATAGTATGGTGGTTCCTATGACTCAACAAAGAAGAAAAAGAACTACGAAAGATCTAAGTCTTCGAGCTCCATAGGCTTCATGCGATGTCTTCTCTTGTCATAGTCTTCAATGTGAATATCTTCATATACCACCTTTGACATCAATGTCTTCATACATTTTTAGGGTCATCTCTGGTAGGAAAACCAAATCAATGAGGGACTTCTACCTGTGTTATCCTGCAATTCTCACAAACACATTAGTTCCTCAACTAGGTTTGTCTTCAATACTCCAAAACCAACTAGGGGTGGCACTAGATGCACTTACACACATGTTTCAGCAGGAGCTATGGCCATGAAGAAGCGTGAGTTTCGCAACTTGCGCCAAGGAGGACGGATAGTTGGCCAGTATGTGGAGGACTTTAGTAAGTTAGCACGTTATGCCCCAGATGACGTCGCTACGGATGCAGCAAAGCAGGAGAAGTTTCTAGAAGGACTGAATGATGAGTTGAGCATGCAGTTGATGGTAGCAACCTTCAACAACTATCAGGAGTTGGTATACCGTGCTCTTATGATTGAAGGCAAGCAGCAGCAAATTGAGAACTATAAGAGGAATTATGGACAAGGGAAGTACAATTCAGGAGCTTAGCAGAAGCCACGTTTTACCCCTAGACCGGGAGGACATTTTCAGCATACCCATGGAGGAGGTAGCTCGCACAATCACAATGGCACCAGGAATGGTAATGGGAATGGAGGAAGCAACGGCCGGAATCGCACCAACCCATCAACCCCAGTCAAGAAAGACCTGAGCCAAGTCACTTGCTTTAAGTGCCAGAAGACCGGACATTATGCCAATGAATGTCCTGAATCCCAGAATGGAAATGGCAACGGAAGCTCTGGGAAGAAGACGAACCCTTTCAACAGGGCACAGGTGAACCACGTTAACATGGAGGAGGTTGAAGAGCAGCCGGATGCAGTAATCGGTAAGTTTTTGGTTAAGTCATTTACTGCACTCGTTCTTTCCGATACTGGTGCATCGCATTCATACATATCAAGGGGATTTGTGGATAAGTATAACCTGTCAACCCAAGCCCTTAGGTCACCCATGTTAGTAACCTCGCCTGGAGCAGAATATATGGCTAGTCGATGGTGTGATCGGTTACCATTAAGGATTGGTAACTATGTTTTTCCCTCAGACCTAATAGTATTGGAATCCCAAGGATTGGATGTGATATTAGGCATGGATTGGTTATCAAAGTATGAAGGGAATATTGAATGCGCTAGTAATTCAATTTTGCTTACTACCCCAGAAGGGAGAAGGATCAAGTATGCATCCCGACATGTGCCAAAGAGGGCTCAAGTAAATTGCTTAACATGAGTTGTGCAGGAGGAAGTACCAGTGGTAAGGGATTTCCCTGAAGTATTTCCAGAAGAGTTGCCAGGCATGCCACCGGATAGAGATATTGAGTTTTTGATTGAGCTATTGCCAGGCACCAGGCCAATATCAAAGAGACCATACAGGATGCGCGCAAAGGATTTGGTAGAAATTAAGAAGCAGATTAAGGAGTTACTGGATAAAGGATATATTCGCCCAAGTTCTTCACCTTGGGGATCGCCAGTACTTCTAGTGGAGAAGAAGGATGGATCGTTACGGATGGTTGTTGATTATCGAGGATTGAATGAAGTAACGATTAAGAACAAGTACCCACTACCAATGATCAATGATCTGTTTGATCGATTGCAAGGAGTTAAGGTATTTTCCAAGATCGATCTGCGGTCAGGATACCACCAGCTGAAGATCCGAGAACAGGATATTCCTAAGACAGCTTTTACCACCAGGTATGGGCTATACGAGTATACCGTTATGTCATTTGGTCTGACTAACGCACCTGCCTATTTTATGAACATGATGAACAAAGTATTTATGGAGTTTTTGGATAAGTTCGTCGTAGTGTTCATTGATGATATCCTGGTTTATTCGAAGAATGAAGAAGAGCATAAGGAACATTTGCGCTTGGTACTTGGAAAGCTCAGAGAACATCAGTTGTATGCCAAGTTCAGCAAATGTGAGTTTTGGTTGAAGGAAGTAGGATTCCTCGGACACGTTATATCCAGAGAAGGAATAGCAGTAGATCTCGCTAAAGTTGATACCGTGAACAAATGGGAAGCACCGACCACGGTTGGAGAGATACGGAGTTTTCTTGGACTCGTAGGATACTACCGGAGATTCATTGAGAATTTCTCAAAGATTGCGAAGCCTATGACGGAGTTATTAAAGAAAGATACCAAGTTCATATGGACGGAGGAATGTGAGGCTAGTTTCCAGGAGTTGAAGAAACGTTTGGTTACCTCACCAGTATTGATTTTTCCAGACCAGACCAAAGATTATGAGGTGTATTGCGACGCTTCACGTCGAGGACTTGGAGCAGTGCTTATGCAGGAAGGGAGAGTTGTTTCATATGCCTCAAGACAACTGAAGCCTCATGAGTTGAATTATGCTACGCATGATTTGGAGTTAGCAGCCGTAGTGCATGCATTGAAAACATGGAGGCATTTCCTCATTGGAAACCATTGTGAAGTGTATACGGATCATAAGAGTTTGAAGTACATTTTCACACAGAAGGAGTTAAACCTCAGACAAAGGAGATGGTTGGAGCTCATCAAGGATTACGATATGAGATTGCATTACCATCCCGGAAAGGCAAATGTAGTAGCTGGTGCATTAAGCCGTAAGAGCCACATCAATACATTAATGACGGGAGAAATACCAAGAGAGTTAACAGAAAATCTTCGTGAACTATGTTTGGAAATAGTTCCGAGAGGCTATGTAGCAGCATTGGAGATTCAGTCTACTTTGATGGATAGAATCAGAGAAGCTCAAAAGACTGACAAGGAGGTTGCTTCTATTAAGGAGAAACTTAGCAAAGGAAAGGCTAAAGGTTTTCGTGAGGATGAGCACGACACCCTATGGTTTGAAGACCGTGTTTATGTGCCCAATGACCCGGAGATTAGGAAGTTGATTCTGCAAGGGGCACACGATTCACCATATTCGATTCACCCAGGAAATACCAAGATGTATTTGGATTTGAAAGATATTTTCTGGTGGACCTGAATGAAGAAGGATATTGCGGAGTATGTAGCAGTTTGTGATGTATGTCAGAGAGTAAAGGCAGAGCATCAGAAGCTAGCAGGATTGTTACAACCATTGCCGATACCCGAATGGAAGTTGGATAAGTTAGGCATGGATTTTATCACGGGATTACCCAGAACTCGTTCAGGCTATGACTCGATTTGGGTTGTAGTCGATCGGTTGACGAAGGTAGCTCATTTCATCCCGGTAAAGACCACTTACACCAGTGCTAAGTTGGCAAAGATATACATGACCAGGATCGTATGTTTGCATGGAGTTCCAAGGAGTATCGTATCAGATAGAGGAACCCAGTTTACCTCATAGTTCTAGAAGCAGTTGCATGAAACTTTGGGTACCAGGCTAGAATTCAGTACATGTTTTCATCCACAGACAGATGGATACACCAAGAGAGTCAATCAGATTTTGGAGGATATGCTGAGAGCTTGTGCGCTAGATTACGGATCTAGTTGGGACGACAATTTGCCATATGCAGAGTTCTCTTACAACAATAGTTACCAAACCAGTTTAAAGATGGCCCCTTTCGAAGCCTTGTACGGAAGGAGGTGCAGGACACCGTTGTCATGGGACGAAGTTGGAGACCGCCAATTGTTTGGACCTAACTTGATTAAAGAGTCTGAACAGAGGGTGAAGTTGATTCGCGATAGGCTCAAGATAGCCCAATCCAGACAGAAGAGTTATGCAGATTCTAAACGCAAGGAGACAGTTTATGAAGTCGGAGATAGAGCTTATCTTCGAGTATCTCCACTTCGGGGAACAAAGCGTTTTGGAGTTAAAGGAAAATTAGCGCCACGATTTGTAGGACCATACCGAGTATTGGAACGTATGGGAGAAGTGGCCTACAAGTTGGAATTGCCTGAAGGATTGTCAGGAGTTCATGATGTGTTCCACGTTTCTCAGTTGAAGAAATGCCACGCAGAGATGGCTGACATACCCTTGAGAGACACAGTGCCATTGGAAACAATTCGGTTGGATAACGATTTGACCTATGAGGAGAAACCAGTTAAGATTCTCGAGGTTGCCAGTCAAGTCACTCGCAGCAAGGTTATCAAGTTTTGCAAAGTTCAGTGGAGCCGCCACACGGAGGACGAAGCCACCTGGGAATGAGAGGAAGATTTGCTCAAGGACCACCCTCACCTATTTTCTAGCCAACCCGAATCTCGAGGGCGAGATTCATCTTAAGGGGGGTAGGTTTGTAACATCCCAAATTTTCAATTTGGAATGTTATACATTAGAGCATCATTGCATATCATATTTTATTTTGCATTTTGGTCGATCCTAGAAATTCTACGCAACTCAAGGACCCACGGAGAGAGTTGGGGACTTCGTTATTTTCATATTTGAGTTTTCTCAAATTTTGATAATAGGATCATTTGATTTTAATTATTTTATCAACAATTATTTCTATTACAAAAATATGAGAGAGGGAATAAAATGACTTTCCCAAAATAAAGAAATATTGAGGATTTAATAATAAAATCAAATAAGATTTTATTTCAGAGTTTTTCGTTATTTTATTTGAATTTAGGAAAAATGTGCGTTTTTCAAAATTGCATCTAGGCCCCAAATAAATGTTCACCGTGTGCGGCTTGATTTTAGAAGCCCGTGAAAATTTATTTCAGAATTTTTGGAGTCCGTTTAGTATTTCTTTTTATTTTTCTTCTGCGCGTAATTATTTAAAAAACAGCAAACCGACCTAGGGCCATGTCCGACTAGAACTCCCGGCCCGTTAGGATATATAAGCCGGGGGGAGGCCCAGCCCCAGCTAACCCTAGCCGCCCCAGCCCCCAGCGCCGCCCGCCGACGTCGCCGCGCCGCCGCCGGACGCTGCCGCCGCCACCGCCGCCGACACGCCGCCCGAGGTCCGCGCCTCGTTTTCCGCGCCGATTATTTTTTTTTTCGAAAAACCGTCGGTTTTTCGTTGGTTTTCTTTTAGATTCAGTTTTTTTAAAATTCAGTTTTTTTAAATAGATCGGTTTTTCTGGTTTATTTAAATAGTGAGCGTTCGTCCGTTCGTTCGTTCTAGCGAACGTTCGTCGTTTTTCTTTTCTCGGATTAAATCCGCGATTTTTCCGATCGCGATTCCTGATCTGATTTTCTTTTTAGTATAACTTTTCGCTCATTTATCGGAATCAGGCGATTCAACCGCGTGGAGTTCGTCTCGAAACCCTCTATCGGTTTAACCAGCTTAAACAAGTTTTTGTTACTGTAAAATTTGCCTTAGATCCAGATTAGTAGAACGAAGTTGTTTTCTTTTGCCGTTTGACTTTCGTTGCTTCGTTGGATTTGATTCTTTTTGCAAACCGGAGTTCTTAAGTTGAACCTTCTGGTTAGATCTCTTATTTGACTTTTACCCATGCATTAGAGGAGTACTTATTGTATGCTTGTTTGTTTGTCTGCGATAGATTACCCAGATTGTGCCGCCTGTTACTTCGAATCTCTAGGTTTCGCGAATCATCAGCAAGGCAAGTAACACTATGATCATACTTTTCCTACTACCCAGTTTTATTGCATTAGATCAATCCTCACACATTGCATGATTAGGATCTAATTAAATTGTGGGATGGGAAGTACTTGAGGTAGTACCTATTACCTGATTATTATCAAACCTTTGGGAGTTACTTCTATGTTTGCTTATTATGCCATGCTATGCTAGTAGACGTGGATTGGGTGAGTGATATCCATGACAGATGTGAGTTTGTTAATTAATGGTTTATCTAAGGTGGCAACTTAAACACACATCTGGGTGGATTGAGGCACCTGGGTATTCCAGGACTTTCCTGTTTTATTTTGGACCGCCACCCAGGCTCAAAGGGACCATGAGAATATTCATACTAGAAACTTCCGTGTGTAGCCACAAGTTATTATGGGCTCTAGCATAGTTGACTAAGTCGTGCGAACTCTTATAGTGGTAGACTAGCAGATGTAGGGGATGTAGGTGGTACGGTCTACCCGATCGTAAGGTGCAAGCGCTTCTGAAATACTATGTCTTGGTCATCCGTCTTCTCAAACACCATGTAGTGCGACAAACCAAACAGAGGCGATCGAGTATTGTGGGGAAAAGTGCGCAAACCTCTACAAAGTGTAATAAACTAATCATGGTTAGCCGTGTCCCTGGTTATGGACAATCTTGAGTATCTAGTACTTGGATTATCATGTGAATCTCAACATGTTACTCTAAATTAATTTTGTTGGGTTTTTGTTTAATGATGATGCTTAATTGGGATTGAGAATGCTGTCAACCATTCTCAATGTTTAACAACTACCATGATAGTTAAATAAAATTTATTCCTTTGAAGTAGGGAAAAATTGGCTTTACGCAAAACTGTAACCATAGAGCTTTCCACCAGCCAAATATGCATATAGTATAGCTGTTTCATTCCATTACTCTCTATGTGTTACCTTGCCAGCATATTCCATGTGCTGACCCATTTTGGGCTGCAACGTTAATGTTGCAGACTTTT